>NC_043978.1:40726608-40834108 GCF_902148855.1 Sphaeramia orbicularis
GATAATGCATGTCAACTTTGTGTCCCAGATCCACTGTGTATATCAGCTTAAAAGTGACACAACTAAATACATCCGGCTGTTACATGTACTTATACATGTACATACTCCCTTTGCTTGATTTAAAAAATATATATATATTTTTTTTATTTTGCAGTTTTCAGTTATGTTAAAACACAAAAACAAAGATTCAGATGCGTGTAACAACTAACTAATTCATTAATTAACTAGCCAGTCCTTACTTACAGAAAGAAGGGCAGAGGCAGAGGACAGTCACTGGTACAGAGATATAATCCTTATTCCAATCTAACTTCCTCCACCGTTGCTTAATTTTTAATGTGATGTTAAGTGAGAGTGTGCTAACACAGTCTAGTACATATCAGAAACAAAGTTGCTGTTTTTATTAACTGATGTCTTTCTATAATGGAGGATGGTGAAATGGGTCCAGAAATATTTTGTCCGAGAAAAGTTACATGACCTTTGAGAAACGTTTTTATCTGTTTGAATTCTACAGCTAACTCAGAATTAGGAAAATCAACAAGGTTGTATTGTTTGGTGCCGAGCATTCAACATTTCTTGTCAATATCTGTTTAGTGGAGATAATTTTAAGGTATAAAAACTGAACAGCTTTATGCAACATAAAGAACTAAATCTACAGGTGAACTCAAGTAAGGATTGCTGCATGATTTATTTTGGCTACTTCTGCATTTGTGGAGTGGATTTGCAAATCAGTAATGAAATAATGAAGTAACTTGGTTTCATTGTTTCATAATTAAGTGTGTTTTACTAAGTCACACTTTTTTTGTGATATGTACCCTTAAGCGATAATGCTACTTAAACCCATCTCATCTCAGTTGTTAAGTAAATCACAAACTAGTGTTTTATTTATCTAATCCATTCGTTTACAATTATAAATGCTTCATGTTGAAAATCAGTTAGTTAGGTACTGATCATCATTCTCATTGTGTTTACGTGAGATAAGTAGTAGGACCTGCAGTTGCTACTGGTTTCCTGCAGAGACACGTGATGAAGCTTAGATTTCATCTGTTTTACCGGAAATAGAACATAATGTGCGCAATAATTTGCAGGTAGGCCTGTGTCCTGTGTGGCGGTGTTACATGCAGGCTGTTGATAATCCTTTCATACACATTACATTAGTGATCGCCAAAACATCAAAACCAATGTAGAGAATCTAAACGAAGGTACAGTAACTGGGTGCATTGTGACCTTTATGTGTACCTTGACTGCTGCTCAAAGCATCAACTTTTGGCACATAGTTAGCTGCTTGACTGTTGCCAATCACTGATCTATTTCAGGAAACTGAATTTAAAGAGCCTCTAGACAGCAGTACAGTGAATTCTGTGCATGACAAGAGATATCTCAGTAACCACGACCAGGGCCGGGTGAGATCTTAGCTTCAATTGTTCACAAGGAAAGTCCCTCTCTGGAGTTTGATGTGGAGTTGTAAAATGTATAAGCTTAATCTTTGTCTCTGTTGAAAAACTGCATACATCCCGTGTTGTGTGTGACAAGCAAGAATTACATGAGTAGTCTAAGCAAATGTTGACAGAGCAAAGAGATGATGGGTTACTGATGGCAGATGACCGTCGTCTCAGGGATTTTAAAAAGGAGGATGTGGTTCTTGAAACAGAAAATAAATGCACCACAATATGCTTTAAATAACACTTTTGTATTCTTAATGTAGACTTTCAACTATGGGTTTTTATTGAGGTTTGTTTATTTTTTAAAAACATTTCCAGTGCATTGTTTCTTCTGTCTTCTTGTCCTTTATCTCTGTGGATCTCTGTAGCATAGGCTGCCTTTTTCTCCAACCATTTTACATTTTCCTCTCTCTCTTGCTCTCTCTCCAGAAACCTCCAGAGGCTGAGTCTCTATGGAGACACCTGTATTCTCCAACAGGAGGGACTATTGGACAGCTCCAACCTGCACCAAATTCACCAGGGAGACAAAAAGATTAACGAGTAAGCACAAGCTAAGCATGCAAGTTATTTCAGTTGTGGTTTCTGTCCACAGACTTGGAAATAGCACTATTGCAACAAGTTATTTTAGTGCAAAAATGAACATTACATTTACTCTCATTAGTCACTGACATTAAAAGTGGAGATCCATTTGGATTTTAGTTCACTTATAAAATGAATTGGGAAAGGGCTAAAGATGGTTCTCATTGATATTTGGAATATTGTGTTTTCTAAAATGAGATAATTGTTTGAGATTTTCTGAAATTAACAAATTTGTTTTCTTGCCAAGAAGTAGAAAAAGATTTAAGTTAGAAAATAACAATACTCATATGAATGTCCACAGCTTGCAGATGGCAGGGCACATTAAAGCTCTAGTGTGTGATGGTTTTTTGATGTCACAGGGCAAAGCTGACATAATTACTTTTAAGCATTCAAGTGGTCTCAGAGGAAATGAGACCTCTGCACTTTCTGTTGCCACTGCTTACAGACTAGAAAATATCCTACCCCATGATGGTACAGCTACATGATTAATAGAATTGTAGTGTGAGTGTGTGCAATTGTATAAATGCTGTAATCTATAGGTCCTGAGTTAGTTAGTTAGTTAGTTAGTGTAGTTTAGTTTTATTTCAAGCACATAAAATCATCACATAACAAAGAACAAGATGACAGGGAAAAGCAAAATTTTCAGCACTCAGAAAGGAGTGAGAAGAAGTATAACTTACACACTCCCACCCCCTTTTTACAAGCTATTAATAATAATTCATTGATTCCACTTTCTTTGCTTTGTTAACATACTTTTTTTTTTTTTTTTTACATTTTTACGATGCAAAACATCCATCCAAACCATTCACCAAACACTTTTTTGGTCACCTCACACACAATCAGATTTGCATAATCAACCTTTTTTAATGTAAACTATCATATTTATATGCACTTTTATTCTTTACTACACATGCAATTATTAATCAATGTGATAGTATCTCCTAATCATGATTAATTACAATAAGCAATACACAATAATATCTTATTTTATGCATTCTTCCATATTATAACTAGATATTCACTTATTCAGATAATGCTCGATATTTTGTTATTATAATGGATTTATACATCCTTTTAAATGCACAAATGGAAGAAGACATTTTTAAGTTTTGATTCAGATTGTTCCAAAGATGTATCCCTCTAACAGAGATACACTGGATTTTTATGTTTGATCTATACTTAATTTTCTTAAAAATTTCAGTTCCCCTTGAATTATAATTACTGTGTTATTGTGTGGTGATATTTTGTATTAAATTCCCTGTAAAATATGTTATACCTCTGTGGGATGTGTCACATTTTTACACGCTCTGCTTATGGATGAAAGTAGATGATGTGAAAAAAATAAAAAGCATTGCCCTTAAATCATTCAGAATGATTATTGCAATGCATCACCCAATGCATTTTAATGCAACCCAATCCAAATATTCTTTGCCATTTAGAAATGCAGGTAAATACTTGGAAGTAGATCTAAATTCAAGGCCATCCGGGTTTTTACCTGAGTGAAATGTTTCTTTGACTGTGGTTTCTATGAAATATTTTCTCAGTGGTGTGTTTCACTGTGAGGTATCCTTCTTTGCTCAGACCGCAGTCATGTTTTTCACTCACTGTTTTGTTTTTCCAGCACAAAATAAGTCTCTGGTTTGATTTGAATTGGAAAAAGTGAGTGTCACAGGGTCTGAACATGGCAGATAAGCTGGTAAAACCAATTGAAGCTAATTTCCATCCTCTTGTAGTTGATTACCAACCTCCTCTGCTCTCTGCAGAATCCAGCAGCTGTTCATGGAGCTGCTGTCTAACAGCAGGCAGTTGAGGTGGCTGTCCTGTAGCTTCATGCTTGGCCTGGTGACCCCCTGCTCTTTAGCCTGCCTGTCCAACCCTTCAGCCGAAACCTTGCAGCACCTCAGTTTACTGGACCACCAGCTGGGTATGTGTTTGCTGGGTATATCAGATGCTTACTGCACTACATGACTGTATCTACTACTCTACTTATCTCTCCCCACTGTACTTATGTATTTAGTTTACAACTAACATATTATTCACACAAATTCACAATATACAGAATTCAAATATACAAGCAAACATAAGAAAGGAGAAAATGCATCACTTGTATAACAAAGCAACAGGGCATTTATTAATCTATTTTAATAAAAATTTGGTTAATATCTTCTCTTTTGTGAATTCCATGTTTTTCTTAGTTGTCCCATCCTCAGTTCAACACACTTGTGCTGTTTCTTTGTAATGCTTAGTAACATTTTAAGTTTGTACTTCTTGTCACCTGTCTGAATTGTGTCCTCCTTCAGGTCCACTCATCTCACCATCTGAGCTGGATCGTCTCTCTAATCTTCATTCTCTGGCTCTGGACTTCTCTGATTTGACATCTGAGCTTTGTGGTTTGCTGGCATCTCCACGTCGCACCCCTCTGCACCGCCTCTCCCTGCTGCTCAACGGTGCTGCCCTGGAGTTTAAACCTTTAGAAGGGACAGCTACAGAGGATGACTGGAAAGCACTGGTAAGGCAACATTGTCTGTGGCACTCCACCCCCAGTTCCCCAAAAAATTTACTTAATGTTTGACTTTTGCTTGAAATGCACCAATGAACCCAATTATTCGTAGGTTCGTGTTAGCACCAACCTGCGAGTCTACATTATGGCCCTGGAGGTCGACAGCATGGAGCTCCTCAGGGTACTCAAACCGAGCCTTCCTCTGGAGCGCCTTCACCTCGACAGTTACAGCACACTGGTGACTGATGCCACCTTGGAGCTCATCTCCCAGCAGTACAACAAAACGCTGACCCATTTCCTGCTCCTAAGGGATGACCCCGACTTTCCTGATCTCAGCGTCAATCGTAACGAAGACCCTCTGGTCCTCTTGGCTTGGAGATGTACTAAGCTGGCTGTGTTGGTCATACATGGTGAGTCTGGTTTATTTTTCCTGATATAAGTACTCAGAAAATGTAATCTCAGACTGAGGTGGTGGCCTCATTTACAATGTAGTCAAGAAACAATGTTGAGAAAAACAATATAAATGTTCACTGAAGAATAAACACAAAAGAATTAGAACATGAACTTAAATAAAACAGTTTTGATTTGAACAATTTTGGGGGCAAAATGTTGTACAGAGGGGTGTATTAGTAAGCACACTTTTTCACTTGTTCATGTAATTATACATAGTGGGGATAGATATAATTTCCATTCATGAACTCAACGTGTTCAATGTGTTTAGCATAAACAACAAGACCACCGCCACCGCAGACAGGTCTGCCCCCCCCTCTGATCACCACCAAAATTTAATCATTTCTTTCTTGTGCCAGTATCAACATTTCCTGAAAATTTCCTGAAAATCCATCCATAACTTTTTGAGTTATCTTGCTAACAAACAAACAAACGCACGCACACAAAGCAAAGCGATCACAATACCTCCTGGCGGAGGTAACCAGCACTCGCAATTTTGTAGCATAGTTTTAACACAGTGTAAAGGAGCCCATATTAAAAGAAAATAATAAAATATTCTAACTGAGAATTCATGAACACATCTCCTTCTTTAATTCAACGTTGTCATTATATGTTATGGTTTATAGTTAATGGTATCTTCTGTGTAACGCTTCATTAATTGTTATATCATTACTACTTCGCCCTGTGTGTCTGTAGGTTACACTGTGTGGTCTCATAATCTGGTGGCCATCTCTCGCCTTCGAGGCTCCAGCCTTCGTGTCCTGACCGTGTCCGAGGAGAGCATCGACTTTGACCCAGACCAAGCTGTGTGCATGGAGGGCGACCCGGTCCATAATCTGGTCAAAGAGGTTTCCCTGGGCCTCGGACGAGTTTGGCACCCTTGCCTGGATTCCAGTTTGGTTTTGTCTGAACCCACTCAGCACTTCCACCGCGAGCTGCATGCCTTCAGCATGGGCATGTAGGCAGGGGTGGCAGATACAACACATCATAGCCTAACATGTGTCAAAACCAGGCCAGACAAAGCTGACCCAAGTCAGCCCTGACCTCAGATTCATAATAAAACCAGACTATAACTGACTCCCAAAGCAGTCTGTAGAGTACATTTATGTTAGGGAATATCGGCGGATAGTTTTATTTTGTTTTTCTTTGAGGGTTTAGCAAACAATTAATCAACCATTTTCCATCTGGGGTGGGTTTCTTGTTTTCCTGCTTTTCCTCTTGAGTAGCACATTTATTAATTAGATATTTGAGTGCACATGTTAAACCGTAATCTTGTCAATTTTCAGATGATGAATGTCCAATGAAAACTGGACATTCCTCTGTAAAATTTGATACATGTTTATGTTGTTCTAGATCTCCAACAACAGTTCACACATATTATTCGAGTAGTCTGCTTTGGGTCAGTCTGGCCAGTCTGGTCTGGTCTTGCCCACAAGTATTCTGAGCTTGATGTCTCTCCACCTTAATAACCTCCCGAGCCTCTGTATGATGTAACTTTGATTTGTTTTGTTTTTCCTTTTTTCTTTTTCATCTCTCCCTGCTCTGCGTATAATCTTGTTTTTCCTGTGTGGTGGTTCCCTCGCCTGTATAGGCTTTGTGTGTGTTTAAATATATTATTATCCTGTTCACAGCTAGAACAAGACAGGCAGGCGGGTTGAGTGACGATGGATTTAAAGAGCAGTGGGAGGGTGTTGGGAATGCGTGTTCAGACACAAGCTACTAGCATTAGTTGTGTTTTTTTATTTTATCTTTGCTCTGTCAGTTTGCGTCGCTTAAGAAAAAGTTGAAATTTGTAAACTAATCAATCAATCACCCCCTGGGTAATCATCTTAGCTGCTTCTCCCATTGCTCTGATTGAGCACCTCGTGCACTTGTCCACTAGTTTGAGAGCCTGCCAGCAGGGTGGGAATTTTCCACTGTAAAATGGCTGCAGTGAATGCAGTTTCAGCTACAGCCATGTCAGTGCCATGACTCAGACTTGTGATCTTTGTTAAGTGGCATTTCAAAGCCATGCGGGTTTCTTAAGGCTATTAGGCTTCTTACTTAACGGTGTTGTGGAGAATATTGTTACATGCTTGCCGCCAACACACTTCCCACCCTGCTCACTTGTCGACACTTTGGGGAAATCTCACTAGTCGACTAATGAGGGAGCCTTGTCTTCCGACTGATATTCAGAGCCAAACTATAAAAATCAACCCATCACTGTACAACGCAGACCTACTCTGTTCTGTCTTCATATATAACAAGTTGGTAGCAAATCTTGACCTTTACGTTAGACACAGCTGTATCATGGGTTTCCTACAGACTTTTTTTTTTGTTTTGACTAGTATCCATGGTCCAGAGCCTTTATGGACTTACCTTCACTTCAAGTGCATCATGAAGTTCTGAAATGCGTAGAAATGTTCAAATATTTTTTTATTACTTCTAATAGGAAATGCATTATCATTCCATAATACCGTATATAAGTGCATCTCTGACTAGTCCCAGATGTTTTGGTTAGGCCATGCTAAAACACCAGTATTCTGAAGGCAGTTTCTACACCTAGGTGTTGCTGACATGCCAGCAATGTCGTAGTTAGAAAAGGTGAATTTCTTGTTTTCACCAAACAATTAACAGGGAAATGAAAAGGATGCACTGAATGTAACTTATTTCTCATTCTCTCATTCTGTTGGCCAGTCAAGTCTGTGTTTTTCCTTTCTTAGTGAAGGCTTACTGTTTAGTCATATTTACCGCCAACAATTGGGGCTGCTATTGTATGTTCCACTGACAGCCAAGACAGGTTCAGTTCAGAGTAATGGCACCTACAGCACAACATGACATTGGGTCGCGTGGCTCGTTTCTGTGGCGTAAAGTTCTTTTCCGTCAGTCTCAGGTAGGCTTTTAACATCACTATACCTACTGCAGTGATAGTGATGTTGTCCAGTGGGGTGTGTGAAACAATCAGTTAACGTTAGAAATTGTCTTTTTTATTTTATTTTGAGTCACAGTTGCCTTGGAAACAGCCCCTTGTTTTCTGGATACAGTTGTTGTTAATGATGATGTTTATCTTGCCATCTGATAAACCCTCACACCTCTTTAGTGAGGGAAGGTCAGCAAACCTAATCATACATTTGTTTTCAAAGATTAAGGTTGATAAAGACTTACGAATGGCAGTCTGCTCATTGCACATGTTTTATATCTCAGCAGATGTGAGGGGCAGAGTGTGGTGTGGAGTGGTAGAAAATCGATGCTGTCGATGAAGGACATGCTGGGCCCAATTAAGGTCTGGACTGAATGTAATGAATTACCTAGGATGAAACGATTTATTTCGGGTACAGCAAATCTTGTCCTGATGTGCAGCTGGCTGGTTTTTCAGGCATTCAGTAAATTTGTAAAGAATCAAAGTGTCTGTCAGTATCTGAGTCTTAACTTGTAAAATACAAAAGTCACCACGATGATTGCCTGGCCAGGTACTGTAGCTGAAGTCTTTCATCAAATGTCTGCCACTGCAGCAGAGCTAAGTGCTAACAGAATTACCAGGTCTTACCAGGTGGTAATTGGGCCCGGTATAGTTCCACTGATGCTCCAGTGTTGTGACTGCTCACTGGATATGACAGCTGTGGTCCACTTGTGTCTTACTGAGGACATCTCCTGAGCTAGGGATTTTAACAGTTAGCCTTTTGAATGGCTTCAGCTCAGTTAGTTGTTGTGCACACTATGGCTTTTTAGAGGCTGGGGCAATGGTATTGCAGATTACGAAGGTCCATATCCAGATCTGTTGTTTACAAGGTTGAGTGGTGATATTTGAGCAGATATGAAACCAGCATTTTACAACGTGCCAGCAGTAGTGTTGGGCCTGCAGCTACCAAATGTTTGCCTGTTTGTGAAGGGACCTTGATGGTTTAGCCATGATAATCTCTAGTCCTTGGTCCATATCTCAGGATAAATGCACTTTGGTACCAAGAGTTTCTTTTAAAGGCTGTCTGTGGCTGTTTATAGAGCTGTACACTCAAATACCTATTCTCAGAGGGGATAGCAATACCAACATAACTCACTCAAACCAAAATGTTGGTTTTTATCTTTCTTCCTCTCATCATTATTTTTAGAACTCAACTTTGTTGGTTCATGTGAGACGATTAAGATGTTGAGGTTTTGTCTAGTGTGTAGTCATGACCTGATGAAGGTTGGAAAAATCTGCAGTGCACTGCAATGGAATGTAACGTCAAACTAAAGTCTTCAGAGCTCAGCAAACTGCTTTTTACCAACACATGATTTTAAATAGCTGATTTTACAAGCTCCGCCCACACACCATGTTTGCTTCCTCGTCTGTTTCCTGTCTTAAGATGCAGATGTTATTGAATAGTCACGTCTCTGTTTTTACAGTTTTAGTCAGGCCTTGTGACAGCATTACCACCCAGATTAAAGTCAATTAAATCTAAATATATAGTCGTATGAAGTATAAATAATACTGTTCATAGCCTTCTCTCTTGGCATGAAGACAGTGTGGAAGAATGTGGCACAAGAGTGTATTCATTATCTAATAACTTCAAGAGTCTCAGCTAGGAGCCACACAGCTAGAAACGGATAAAAACAATGATATAGATAATTGCTGAATATCCTTTTTTGTTTCTGTTAACTTTTGTTTTTAAATGCACCAAAAAAGATTATTTTGAACATGAAGTGAAGAGAGATCTGTTTTTAAGCAAAGATCTAGCAAGAGGGGGAAAGATGAGACACGGTTCCATAAGTAAGGCAACGCAGATAGCTTCACACACTAATGAGAAGCCACATGGGTACAATGCAGCATTTCACCTACATCCAGTCCCTGTGTGTCAACACCAGAAGCTATATGGTAAACCACCTTGTGCCTAAAAGCCTCTGGAGTCTCACTGCTTTTCTAACCTCTGCTCTCCCCAAGTTATTTGCTGTGTTTGCTAGTTCACACTATGGTGTTGTAGTGTTAGGAATTACAGTAGCTAGCGTTTCTGCACATGTTTGGAATTTCTCTTTGAGTCTGCCTGTGTTATCTGAGCAAGTTATAAGCTTTGAAAATTCTATTCATTAGATGTGTGAAAAAGATAGTAAGAATGTGTGTACAAGTCTCAGTAGTGCAGCCATCATATTTTTTCTGCTTGCACATGTATGTGTGTTTGTATATATGGGGGGGGGTCACTAGTGTTGTATGTCAGTCTTATCTCTTACTGTGCAGCAGGAAACAGGAACAGAAATCGTTCGTTCTCAGGGTACAATCGGTTTTCAAAAAGAGGAGGAGGAGGAGGGAAAGTAACAATAGCTCAGGCGTCTAGCTCACTCATAAGGAGTCACTGGATCTGTTCTCCTCCCGTGATGTGTTTTAAGCTGCCAAAGACCACAGTGAAACAAACTTAACCCAGACACATGTCTGTCTGAAGTGCCCACATATACACACTAGAAGGAGGCTGGTCCAGTATTGTTTCCCACTCTGCACCTCCTTATAAGATTTCCCTTTCTGCTGTGTTTCTGTTGTTATTATGGCTCCTTGTCCGCCCCGCTCTTAGTTTCTGCCACTGACCTGTCACTGCTCTGACTCATTTTTGTGTGTCTTTGTTATACTGTATAAACTATACTGTGCTGGACCAGGTAAAATGTGAACAGCTCACATTGTCATTAAGTACCAAAGCAGACCTGTGTGCAGACGTCTGGCCCATGTTGTGTTTTAGCTGTAGGCTTTTCTTGACAAATCCTGTTTTGAAATACAGGATTTATATCTAACATATGTTAGAAGCAACTTTGCACAACTTGTACAATATGGCCAAATTCCTCTGTCTGAATGGCACTCAGGGTCTACAGTTCATGTTGCAAAGCAAGGCCTTTTCAGTCCAGTGCAGTACAGTTGGATAGTGTGACTGAGGCTGCAGCAGCGGGTAAAAGGGTTGAACTGTGGCAACATTTTCACACCTTATTCCTCCTTGTTTATCTGTTCTCTATCAGCTGTTTCACTGTGAGGAATGTAAAAACTAAATGCGAGGAGGACGAGGAGTTTGGTTCAGTCTCAGAGCACATCAGGGACTAAACACTCCATCAAAAGCTGCTCCCTGACAGATTGTGTAACAGAAATATTGAAAGCATGGCAGCCACGTTTCACCAGGCTACTGTTAGAAGTTTTAAGAGCACAAGGCCATCATGCCTGCTCTGATACGTTGTATGGCTGATTTTACATTTTGGAGGCAGGTGTTTAGTCCCAGAGTTTTGGAAGTGTGAAGCAATTTGTAATGGGACATTCCATATGGGGGGTCGCTCAGGCTGTCTGACAAGCGAACAGTTTACTATATGGCTTAAGTGTTTGCATGAATACTAGATTATAGACATAAATATAAAGTATATTTTTTTTACTTTGACGTAGATTTGTTTTTGAAGTGATGGAAGAGGATGCAGCTAATGCTGACCAGTCACACCAGAGTACCAGCTGGTCTGAGCAGAGTGGAGGTGTGATACCATTTCGAAGTGGTTTGTGCTGCACTTTTAAAAGTCATCTGTGTTCCTGCAATGTCAAGCGTCCTATTGACGCTTCAGAATCTAGAGGCCATTTCTGCAAGCTTTTGTGTCCGGTACACATAAGAGAAGTCTATTCTGCTGCCACACTAAACGTATGGACAAGCTACTCTTCCCATTAAGTTTCAGTGGGTTCACTCATTCAAACAATCCACCTCCTCCAAGAACATTTTAACACAGTAACAGGAACTGTCTGCATATTTAGTTCACTGAACATGTACAAATGCGTAAATACACACTGCAAGGTTACACATTCACTCTGGGTAAACAGAGGCTCCAGGTGACTGCCCAGGAGTGTTGTGTATTACTATACTATACTGTTTATACACAGAACTTTGATTGCCACACATCTACCAGAGCCTTATGTTTGATGCTTAAGTGAGAGCAATTTTCAAGGTTCTAGAGGGGAAGGGGGGCAGTGGTTATTTAGGAGTCCATTACCAGCAGTTACTGTACACAGATGGGATCAGTTCGATCAGCCCTTTTGACCCATTTGACTTGTTTTTTTAGTCTGTTTTCTGTGCTCTTTGTATGGATTCATAGAGAAATGCTGGAAGATAACAGGTCCCCTGTGGACTGATGGGTAATTGAATCCCCAGAGCTGGCCTCTAATGTAGTCCATCTGAGACATTCGGCCTTCACAGCTAATTAAAACTGTGTGACGATCACAGAACTGTAGATGTACATAGATCTGGGCATGTCTCTCTTACAGGCACATACACAAAGACCAGGCTTTGATGCTTGAATGATTGTACTATAATAGCCAGTACTATTATCACTGACATAGTTGGACGAGTGTGTGTGTATTATTCTAGTACCAAAGCAGCAGACGTTGTCAGATCTGCATCAGTCTGAATGCAGACTCAGGTCCACTGGCAGATGTACATCAGACATGAGCAGGTACATTTTTTCCATTGTGATCGTTGCTCAGACTCAATGCCAGCCTGAGAGGTTGTAAAGTTGACTCTCGGGATGTTGCAATGTTTAGAAGAGTAAACTGCGGAAAAGAGGAAGTGACATGCATCTGGGCCTAAAAATGTTTCTGAAAGGAGTTGAATGAACAGACAGGGTTTCCTCATCACAATGTGACATTTTAGACACTTCCTTTTTTGTTGTTCTTTTTTTTTTTTAATCTAAATGCTAAGACCATAGACTACTACAATACATGCAAAACTCCAAATGAGCTCTCCTAGGGCTGGACTCATGCAGGAATGTGAAGAATCTGATTAGCATCCCTGTATATCTTTCTGTTACATAGAGGAAAAACACTGGAAGTGCATGGCACTAGTATAAAATCAGTTTTGTATAAGAGATAAACATAGATATATATGAGGCTAGATGTGATCTCAGTGAAGGAGGGGTAATCAGAGTTGGCCATCAGCAGCTAGACACCCGGAGAGCCTTTGAGGAAGCGTCAGTGCTCCATGTTGATAAATGGGAGTAAAACTTTCTGGACAGTTTGGGATGGGTTTTCTCAGCATGACAATGGTATTAATGGTATGCTCATACTCGCCATCATACTTGTAGAAACCACAAGATGTCACTGATATAAAACAAGGCCAAACTCTGTCAGTAACTGTGGTGAATACCAGTGAGATGAGCGTCATTCCTGGCTATACCAAGGAACTGATAGATATTCATGCTCAGTGTTAGCCAACTATCTTCATTTAGATCTCAGCTACTGTGGCTCTGATGTTTCTGGCTGGTAAACAAAGTCTTTCTTGTCAAGTCTGGAGAGCCAAACCTCCTAATTAGCCAGGCAGGCAGGCAGGCCTGCTGCCCAGTCCAGCCTCACAACTATGCAAGAGGAATGCATATAATCCACACTTAGCTCTTTTTCAGTTTTTATATTTAGTTTTTCTTTTTCTCACTGTCACGCAGTAGACATAAAGACTTCAGCTAATAAGAACTTGCAATGACAATACTTGGCCTTATGATGATTTATGAAATCTTATCATTTTGTTTTAAGATCTTTTGATTCTGGTCAGCCAGCCCAGCGACAGCAGCGGTGACGGCGGGCTCACTCTTGGTCTCTGTGAGACTGGCTAGACGGCCCCAGTTTTATCGTGGTACGAATGTTGTGCATTTGTTTAAAATCAGGACAGTTTGCAATAACAGCAGTCTTACTAGTGGCCACAAAGGGGCACAAGCAGTGCTGACAGCGCCCGGCTGCGTCTTTAGAAAACCACAGAGGAAGAAATATAAACTATATAAATAGATATATAAAAGTCACACAGTGCAGATTTGTATAGGTATCAACAATGCATTACCGTGGTATACTTTTATGCAACACATGTCCGGGTTCAATTTATGAACATGAAGTATATTATAAAAATCACACAGACTTTGTAAATCAGAAGCTATGTCGTCGTGTGTTTTTGCAAAAATTATTTTACCATCTTAAATGTTGAATATTCTGAGCGTTCTCTTCCTGTGTGATTGTGTTTGTTAAAGTGAGCGCATAGCACTGGGTTTTACTTTCTTTATGTGGAACCAGACTTATCCCAAAATACAGCTGGACCAGGTTTTGAATTGAACTGAGCCTATTTCAAATAGTTTTAATCTGAACTCTTTCTGGTTTTTAAAACATCTGAGTGTAGTTTCTGACTGCATGTTTCAAAGAGCTAAATGTGGTGCATCTGTTGAAATACATCAACAGCATGAACTAAGTCTTGTTGTATCCACTTCTACCCCAAACTCCTCTAGCAATTGTCCGTAAATAAAGAGCTTTTTTTGTTGAGGACTTGGCTTAATCTGTGTCTGTAAAATTGCATTTCAATTAAACTTAATTATATAACTTAGATTTAAAACCTCTCCAGCTGTTTTTTCTTTCTTTCTGTTTTGTTTTGTTTTGCTTTTTGTTTTTTTGTTTTTTTTTTTGGGGGGGGGGGGGGATAAGTCTGCAGGGGAAAAGTCCTCTAACCAGCTAAGAGGCCAGATTTTATCATTGAGAACAGTGTTGATCCATGTTGTTGGTACATACAAGCCTCCATGTGAAACCTCTTAACTGACAGATGACACACTCGAGGGGTCAACCTGCCGAATGTTGATTTGGTTCAATGTGGAATGAATGCTTCTCTTCTTTTAGTCAGTGAATAAAAGTATCCATAAAGTCATTTTGGTTCTTTGTCTTATTTCTGCCTGCTGTTTAACAGCTGACAACACTGTCTGACAAAGCGGAAACAAAAGATATTAAGCTGTAAACTCAAATGATCATAAATGAATTGGAGCATTTACACAACTTCAGAAGTGTCTAGACTGATCTCACAGTGAGAACAGGTGGAACAAACATTTACAACAGTGCATTAAAAATCCTGTGGTTGGCATTTAGCAAACAAACCACAGTTCCTTATTTACCCAGCTGGCATAATGTGTGTCAGACATTGTGCTGAAAGCTCCCACATCACCTGAGCACATCACTACAGAGCTAACGATAAAAAGTAAAGGTCCATAAAGCTATAGTCAGTCATTTTTGTATGCCACAAACGCAGAAATACAACAGACTTCACTTGGTAACACTAGACCATCACTTCAGATGGGGTTGGTGATCAATCAGCGCACTGGAGTGTGGAGATACCATGACACATGGAAATGAGATTCAACCACTGTCACCATGACAACACAGAGGAAGTATGGAGACAAGTGTTGTAATGATCCAAGAGAGAAAAGGTGAGCACAGAAAATGAGAAAAACAAAGCAATGGGAAACCAACCAGGAATAAAGATGGGTGTTTCCCTACAATTACTCCCTAATCGTATAAAATAAAGTACAAAGAGAGGAAACAGTAAAACACTGATGTCACTCACCCACTGAGCTCCATTCAGTTTTAAAGGAAATCACTAAGGTAGCACTATGATATACTTTTTCACGCACATGTGGATATATTAAGAATCTCAAATAATGATTACAATAAATGAAGCCTGAAATTTAGAAACTGAAACCTGGAAAACTGTTCACTCTTTATGCTGAATAAAAACATGTTTTCTGTTTGACACTGGTCTAGGGCATATCACATAAACATTTTCCCATAATGAGCTATCACCTCCATGATTACTACCCTGTAATTAGATGACTCACTATTGAAAGGACATGTCTGCTACAAATTAAATTCATTTGATTTTACACATAAAACAATGCAGGGATAGATGTTTGTTAGCTTTCAAACCTTGTGAAATCCCTATGTACTTATATTTCAGATCACAGACAAATGTCAACACAACAGAGAAATACAGTCACTAATTAATGTGAGTTTTCTCTCTGTGGACAAAGAGCTTGTTCATATTTGAACAATGTGACTATGAGATTAGAATGTTGTTATGCAATTTGGCTGGAACAGAAACTCAATTTTAGTGCCCCACAGTTACCATGGATGTGACAAACAACGCTGAGGTGGCTGGATATTCAAGGTATTTATCTTGCCTCCCCAAAGGACTAAAACAATTAGAACAATGGGCTTCAGTGGATCCAGTAATACAAGATGACTTGTGTTAATAAAAACTGTGGACTTCACACAGGTGTTTCCAAAGACACCTGATCCATCAGTTAAAGACAGCATTATTCTACATATTTCAGAGTGATAGAGAATCATTTAGCTCTTATGGGAAGAAACCACTCCTGTATGCCACAACTCATGAGAAATTAGAGCTGCTACCGATTTATCGATTAGGTGCTTGAAGCGAATGCAAAAATTCACAATTCGATTAATCAACTCGAATTGACTGAAGGGAAATATTCTATTGCAGTTTTCCTGAACTGAAGCTTCTTTGTGTGTCACAATAACCGTCCGTGTGAAACACAACAGTGGAACCAATGTTTAACAGCAGAGAAATGAAGGAAACAAAGCCTTGATTCAGGAGAATTGTGGTTGAATGATTTTTGTTTTGATCACTTTGAGTCGATTAATCGGTTGCAGCACTATGAGAAATAAATAAAAAGAACCACTTTTTCCCCTTCTGGATCAACATAAAAACTTGCCATATGACCAAAAACATAACCAAAATGTAGGTTCTAGATTTAAATAGTTCTTGAAAAAGCACATCAAACTATGCATAAATAACATGTAATAATACATTATAATAACAAGTAATTTTATTTTAACCCTTTTTTTATCTTTCCAAACAAGACATGGTCTTTGATTTCTATTTTACAGTGTTTTAAAAACACAGAAGTGTATTTTATTGTATTTTTTGTTTTTGCTGGGTTCATTTTGGCTTGTTGAAGTGTTGAAACGTTGTCAAAAGGTAAAATAGTTCAATTACATGGACAAATAAACTGTTTTGTTTTTACAAGCTATTACACTATCATTTAAAGAAAAAGAGCTCTCCTAAGCTATAACTGACTGTTCCCTTAGAACAGTTCCGTTGGGGCCCCTTTCCAGCTCCGCGTCCCTAAACTATTCACATAAAATGCACTCAAACTGTCAGTGTGGGTTTGTGGGTGTTAGGACTGATTTATTAGTGCGTGTACATTTCAGAGTGAGCACCAGGGGGGGGTAGTGCGCCACGGTGCCGCCGACTGACTGACTTTACAAGCGAAGAAAACAACTGTGGTGGAGTAGAAGAAGAAACACACGTGATTCGCGCTAACTGGAAACAAGATGGCGGTAGCGGTGCGGAGCTTGCAAGATCAGCTCGAAAAAGCTAAGGAAAGCTTAAAACATGTGGATGATAATATTCGGAAATTAACAGGACGTGATCCTAATGAATCAAGGTAAAATGATAGTGGTTATATAGCATTTGAAATATCGCATTTTGAGTGCCACGCAAGCATAACTTCTAGTAGTGACATAAGCGAAATGTTAGCATTAGCATTCGAGCTAATTAGCAAACGCCACTCCTCCCCATATTGTTTAGTGCTGAATGAACTCGCACAACCCGGTGGTATATGAATGGTAATTGGCGTTTCGGGCGAAAGATCTATTTAAAACAACCCTTCACTGCACATTATCTAAACAACCTGTAGCGAGACATTGAACTTTTCATGCTAATAGCGCCAGGCCTAGTAGGTGACGACCGAGGTACGCATCAGCTTTACCTCTGTGAAAGTGTACAATGGAACTGACCCTGTTAGGTTCACACCTCAGAAGACATTTTCTTTCATCCTTGAAGTCCACGTTGTAGTGCATAAGGTATTTCTGCGTTGACCTTGTTTGTTATCATTGCAGACCGGGTCAGCTCCGTCGGCTCGGCGGCCCCATGGCAGGCCCTGGTGGAGGTAGAGGCAGAGGAATCAACTTGCTCAGGTTAAACCAATTTCTGAATCTAAACCATACAATGTTTGTAAAAGTTTAAACCTGGTAATTCTGCTATTGCCTTATTCATTTGGTTGAGTTCATCAGTTTCATTGGCAGATATGGCTTTCTGAATGTGGAGAGAAATTAATATTTTCATTCTATACAAATGGTATGATTGATATTCAAGTTATTTTTTCCTGGCGATTTGATCACCTCAAAAAGTCTCTTTCCCAATCCAGGCGTAGTCTCTCAGATATTGGAAGCGGCGGCCCACCTGCCAAGCAAAGGGACATTGAAGGAGCCCTCCTGAGGTGATATTTTTCTTTCCAGTCTACAAATGTGTGTGGTTTTTCTTCCTGCACAGTTGCCGTTATTTAATCTTACAATGTAAGAGGTAGATGTAGATACATAAATCAGTAACCTTTCACTGTTTGCAACTTGTTTTTCCTCCTTCCTGCATATGTTTATGCACAGACTTTCTTGAGTCACATCAAAAGTTATATTTGTGTCTTGATTCTGTGATTCTGTTTTTGTGCTTAACAGCAGTGATAGCAGCTGCATCTTTCCTTGTTTTTTAGGCTGGCAGGGGACCAGAGGGCCCGGAGAGACGCGCGTCACGACAGCGACGCCGAGGATGATGACGATGTCAAAAAGGTAAAAAGGGTGGTTGTGGAAGAATAATGTAATTCTTTTAAAACCAAACCAAAAAGTTTGAGGTATGGAGTCAGGCAGAGCCTCACCTCAGATACAAGCTCAGCTAAAAGCATTGTTAAAATGGTGGTTTTATAAAAGAGAAACATCTGTAATTAGTGTACTGTCTCATGTTTTTCCGTCCTCAGCCGGCGTTGCAGTCGTCTGTCGTAGCTACCTCCAAAGAGAGAACACGCCGAGACCTCATTCAAGATCAAACCATAGATGAGAAGGGCAAACAGAGGTAGGACAACAAGATGCCTTTCTAGAATTATGAGTGATGTCTGCCAAGGTGTTTATGCCTGTTAAATTACACCAGCAAGCATTAAAAATGACTTTATTTTTCACAACACTATTATTTTTTCTGCCATGTCCAGGAATCGGCGAATGTTCGGCCTGCTAATGGGGACCCTGCAGAAATTTAAACAGGAGTCAAACGTCTCTACAGAAAAAGTGAGGATACCATCTTTTTGCATTTTCCCTGTGGATTTCTGTTTTGAACTTAATCTCAAAATGTTGGTTATTCTCATCTCTGTGCTGTCTTGATCAATCTGCAGCAAAAGAGGCGTTCAGAGATTGAGCAGAAACTTGAGGTTCAGGCTGAGGCTGAAAGAAAGAAGGTGGAGAATGAAAAGAGGGAGTTGTTTGAAGAGAGGAGAGCCAAACAAACTGAGCTGAGACTACTGGAACAGAAAGTTGAATTAGCTCAGCTGGTAAGGAAATGTGTGGAGAGAAGTGTATTGTCATTGTTGCACAATTATTATAAAATCGAGTGTCACAATTTTTCATCACCCAAAGTATGATGTATATAACATATTTATTTCTCCACAGCAAGAGGAGTGGACCAGCCACAATACCCGTTTGGTGAAATACATTCGCACCAAGACCAAGCCACACATCTTTTACCGGCCTGGAAAAATGTGCTCCGCAACACAGAAACTCCTCGATGACTCCACAAAGAAGCTAAATGGTTAGTTAAAGCTTTACATTTATAAAAAATTTGGAAGCCGTAATTACATTCTAAACTCTTTTCTTTGTCTGTAAAGCTGTGTTTGAGGAGAGGCGTGAAGCATTTGCTGAACACCTCAGCAAGATGGAGTCCCGCCCCAGGCGTCAGCCAAACCGGGACCAGGATGGCAACACAGCAGCAGCAGGGACGGACCACTCGGCGGAGGGTAAGCCAGCAGGTCAGGTAGTCAAGGTGACAGGTAACAAGGGTGTAGCACAGATAGAGGAGGAGGAGGAAGATGAGGAGGAGGAGGAAAGGGAAAAGGAGGGAGATAGAAAGATGGCAGAGAAAGATGAGGGGGAAGAGAGAGAAGGGGAGAAAGAAGGGCTGAAGAAGGATGAGGAGGAGGGGATGGAGTTTGAGGTACAAAGTGAGGAGAAAAAGGAAGAGGAGGAGGTGGTTGAGTGCAGAGCTGAGCAAAGGGAGAAGGAGAACAAACAGGCCAGTCCAGGGTCAGAGGAAATGGAGGTCGAGGGAATGCCAGAGCATGAGAATAGGATTAAGAGAGAGGAGCAGGGAGAAACAGACAGAAATGAGGGATGCACAGACCTCAAAAATGAAAAGGCCCAGGACACCCCGTCCTCTGAACCAGCCGTTACCAGCCCAGAAGCTCTGATCACCAGTCACGAGTCCATCCCCTTCATCTCGGAACCGGCTGGTAAATCCTCTGAGACACAGGGCGCCTCTCCTTTCCCATATCCTCAAACAGCATCCAGTGATCTGAATTTTGTCATACCTGGACTTGAGAGTCTGGAAACTGCTGAAAACCAGGCAGTGGAAGGAAAATTACGTGATGAAGAACCTGAAAAACTACCTGAATCCCAGGAGCCCCCCAGCACCACCCCTGCACCCTCTAAAGAGGATGAGGACAGTGGCAGAGGGAGGAAGAGGGACAAGGAGCCCAAGAAGGGTCGCAGTCATAGTAACAGCTCCTCCTCTTCCTCCTCGGGCTCCTCTTCCAGCGGAAGCTCTTCCTCCTCCTCTGGATCCAGCCGGTCTTCTTCATCATCCTCCTCCTCATCATCCTCATCGTCCAACAGCAGCAGCCGAAGTCGCAGCCGTGACAGCGGCAAGCGCAAGAGGCGGCCATCGGACAGGAGCAGAGACAGAAAGAAGGGAGAGGAGAGAAGTCACCGCAAGAGAGGAGGAAGTAGTGGAGGAGGGAGGGACTCGAAGGGATCGAAGGAAAGGAGGAAGAGGAGGAGCGAAGAAGGGAGGGCCAGATCATCACGGAGTGATAGGGAGCATAAAGATAGAGACAGGAAGGACAAACGACGCTAATCTGGTTTTTGTTCAGCCTCTCTACAGGAACTTAAGCCTCCAACTATTTACTTATTGACAGATGATAAAGCTTTTAAACTTAAATTCATCTTAAAATGCCACATTTTTAAAAACCTAGCCTGTAGAAGCAAATGTTTTGTCAGTATAGGATTTATAAGGCAACGTAAATTAAAGTGGTTATTTTCTGACAATGAATTGAGATTTTCCCCCTTGGCATAAAGGATGTAAATTCCATTTTAAGTTCAAGCGGTGCCTCTGGCCAGAAACTATACTGTCTTGATCGGGCCCTTAAACAGGTTTGAGATAGGTTAAACTATTGAGGAGACTTTTAGCCCTGCCATTTAGAATCTGAAGTACTCATTTTACTTTAAATGGGATTTTGTGACAGTGACGAGAAGGTGTTGAACGTTTTTTTGGTTTATCTTTACCATATTGCCACAGGCAGTTTTGGTTGTTATGGAGACATTTAATTTAAAAAGGCTACTGTGCGTGACTCCCCATTCACACCGTTTAACTGATGTCAAGGCCTTGTATTGTCATCATGTGGGTACATGTGTGATTTGCTGAAATGCTGTTTTTGAAAATGTTTTTCCATTTTTTTGTATTAAAACTGATTGGCTTCCAATTAAAGGTGAAGTATTCATTTAAATGTGTGATGTGAATTTGTTTGATCAGCAGTTTTCTGTTAACTTTAACTATGTAAAGAAATGTGGCTCTATTCTTTGAAACCAGAACATTTTTTGGAACTTGCAACAGTGCAGGCTCAGACTATGTAAAATACAGGCTGATCTAAGTGGCTTCTATGGAACACACCGATGCCCAGTCACCACTGTGTTGGTTGTGTTTTGATTATGACCACACTCAACTGATGTGACCCCATGCTGTAGTAGTTTGAAGAACCTCACTCTGAATTTTGTTTGACCATTAAAATTAGTATCTTACAAAAACAAACGATACAAATCCTCAAATATTTTAATAAAAGTTTTAACGTTTCATTCATTAACTCAAACACTGGCATCTGAAAATGTACAACTTCTCCAGTAAAATGTAACAAGCTTTAGAATCAGCTGCTGCAGGTTGTATCACCAGGAATCCAATCGAATAAGAAGATTCACCACGTAATACAAATTGTGTTCATGATCCATTTCTGTCTTCTGCAACAGACAGGAAAGACGTTTGATAACATAGTCCCTTTGCCATTTTCTGTTGTTCAGCTATCTGTGGATTCCTGCTGGTCAGCCAGGTCGTTTTGTTCAAAATACCTGCAAGACAAATGGAATGACATGAGCTGAATTTTAGCATCAATCAGAACCACAATCTGTAAAACGATGCTAATTGTGACAAGTGTAATTGCTTGTGGTAACCAACAACAGGTTTACATAAAACCCATTGATATCTTTCTGTCTGCTGTTAAGGACATTGTAGGGATTTTGTTTTCAGTCTCATCTGTTTTGTCAAGATCGTTAAATGCTCTGGCTGTCTCCGCACTGTATCACACCGATTGTAAGACGGTCACAGTTTATAAATGTTATGACCACCAGCAGAAATTACTTTATGTGTTAATTACCTGGCAACAAGGCAGATGAGAAGGTTAAGGGCAGCCAATCTGTCATCCTCTAGACTCTCCTGTGACATCATTAAAACAAGACATTAATACATCTGATCATTGCCAACCAGAGATTGGTGTGACTTTGTTTATGATGCAGTTTTTTGTACTGCACATTAACACAACTGTAAACTATGATCATTTTTTCAAATTTTTTTTCATAGGTTTACAAACATTACTACCGGTATCACAACCTCAAAATAGTGGAAGACTGAATTGATATGATTGCAGCACCAAAACTTACTTATAACTGGCAAAATAAAAAAAGCAAATTAAAATATTCCCACTTAATTCTCCAATATGGAAAGGATAAATAAGAATTGCACTGATCAAGCACGAATACTGGTATGAACTGAAAATTACCAGTGTGCTGCGTAGCTGAGCACATCTCCTGGCCAGCTGTCTGATGGAGGAGTGGGCTTCAGGTATCAGAGGTTTCTCCAAGCAGGCTAATAATGCATACAACCAGTGACCCTTTAACACAATCATACAAACAAAAAAATAAGTAACCACTCAGGTTCTTGGCTGCAACAAAAAATTGTAATTTAACAGAGAGAAAGTTTGTTATCCAATTTTGGAATTCTATGCTGGCATGGACCAGCTCAAACTCACCAACTGTGGCACAAAGTCTCTTTCCTCAAACCAGCTAATAAGAATGTCCAGTACTGTCAGCACTGTAGACTGCAGGACCAGAGAGACAGAAGAAAACCTCCAGATCAGATTGATGGTCTGGAATGTGACCTGAAAGTGTTCTCAGAAAGAGGTTTTACCTGGTTGAGTCTGCTGACGATACTCAGGAAGGGAGGAAAGCCCACCTGAACAGACATAACATACCTTGATCAGTCTAAAATAAATATGGACCAGATCAAGCACAAGTGAACAATGTCAAAAATTTTTAAAAGTTTCACTTATTTCTCAAATAAGCTCATTTTTTAGCTTAACAACTCTTTTATTGTAACTGTTTACAAAATTTCAGTATCACTTTTAGAAAAAAAGATAATATAAAATGAAACCTAAAAAGGACTAAAATATGTAAATGCACTATTAACTTTAATATTTTTTCTTGGTTGTATAAGTGATATTTTAAGTCTGAATCTGTAAGAACTAATTATTCAACAGTACAAGAATACAGAATGGTTATGTATAATCAAATTATTTGTAAAATATCCTCTGCTATTAGCTGTATATATCACTTCAGTTGTTAAATGTATGTTAAATAAAAGTTTATTAGCATATTTGTAGTGTTTTAGTTCCAGCAAAGTCTTAGAGTCAAGTTATTATGACTACTGAACAAAGTGACAAACTGCTGTCCCCGTGTCACAACATATTTATGTTCATAAAAACTAAAACATTTTTATCTAATATTGATCACAATTGTAGTTTCATATCATAGCTAGAGCCCTATGTTTCATTTAGTATCAATTTCTTATGAGAACAGTGTGTTTTGTACATTTGCGTAAAGTAAAAAAAAGAACTATGTTCATTTTGAGTCCCTGTGTCACACAGCAGTAATTCAAGTATTTTTACCCCAAAATGTTTTTTCTGTAAATTGTAACATGTGAATGTCCTTACTGAGACCTATTCATACATGTATTAAACATGGAGATAAGTTATTTTGTTTTCAACACAGAGCTTATTGAATAGGAAATGTGTCCCCATCTCACCGCTTGATATGACAGGTCTTGTGTGTTCTTATGTTTTACAAACAGAATACTCTGTAACACTATTCTCCTTGCTACAGATGTGAAAACAGGTTTGTCTAACCTTAAGATAGTCGAGTTCCAACTCTGGACCTGCATCTGTGTGGGCTGATGAGGAGTCGATGCAGACCCTCTGTCCCAAACAAAACCTCTTCCAGCCCTCTTCATCTGTCAGCTTTGGCTATCAGACAAACATACATACATGTCTAAAACCTGCTGCACATTTTGCTCATGGTACAACATATTCAGAAATTGTCTTTGAATAATATGCCATGCAGTAGTAATGAAATCATGCTGCTTGCCATTTTCTACAGGAGAAATAATCCAAAAGAACTGCAATTTTCCTCACCATTTGTACATTTTCATCCAGAGTCTGACTGCTCCAATGTTGTCGGTTTTTTGTGATTCTCTGGAAGCAAAATGTCAGACGAAGAAGACCAAATTGAGAGCTAAACTGACTTTGTAGACAAAGAAATGTTTCGTGTTCTGCTTTGTTTTTGGTCTTTTTTAACCTGTCTGACATCTGAGAAGTTGCTAACTTGCTGCTGCTGCCATCTTAGACTTGGGGAAAAACCCAGTGGAGCAGCCTGACAGCCTGGTACCTGAAACCCAACACACACACACACACACACACACACAGCCCTCACAGGATTAAAGGAGCTGCACACATACTTTTCAGAGATTTGTCTTTACGAAAAAAAAAAAAGAAGAAGAAGACTTGTGTTAAACGTGTACACAAATGTTTTATATGTATCTTACCAGAAGGAAAATGAAACCAAGTAACATCGTGTGCTATTGACTCACATTTACATTAACAGTTTGTTTCTTTGTCAGTTTCTTGGGATCAATCTGAGCAACGACCACCTCTGGACACAAAGACGCCTCCAGCCTATGGAGAGAAAACAACGTTATCGCTAGATACTTTTGGCTGACAAATTCAAGAGACAGACTACATAACGAAGAAGGTGCAATGAAATAAAGATTACTGTCAACGACTAAATATAACCAAGACAGGCTGAATTAATGGAGCTAGTCCCAACAATTTAGAAGTTACGCGTGCGTACTGGACTTGTCGCAGGTATTCCTGGGGGTTTCTCGGGGGTCCATTCAGGTCCAGGTCTTCTTTATTGTCTCCAAACTCAAAAGGCAACAGCCTCGGCATTAGGTCCTCCACGTCCGACTTCATTTTGGCCAAGTTACCTCTTGTCTGAGCTTCAAATTTACCGGTGCTTACTTGCAACTACAAGTTTTAAACACAGACGTTCAAACTACTCACAAATAAGCAGCCATCTTGCTGTCGAGCGCAGAATGATGACGTTGTATTTGTGAGCCCCATTCGTTACCATGGTGATGATGGTACGCATGTTGCCGTTCTTCAAATGAAGGACAAAGTCCACAAAAAAAAAAAAAAACATTTCTTGATAGCTAGGATAATATATTTAATGTATCATCTGACATTTAATGAAATTTTGGATGAGAAATTATTATTTACGTATGTATTTATTTATTATTATTTTTGTAAATGAATTATTAAAAATATATTCTGTACATATACTCATTCTATGATTGTATTCTATTTTTGTATCTGTATCACCACTCATGTATTGTGTTTATTGTGTTTGGTGTTAGGTGTTTGACAATATTTGTAAATTGATATCTAAATAAAGTTTAAAAAAAAAAAAAAAAAAAAGGACAAAGTCCACAAAATATTTACTTTGTAGCTCACCAGAACAGTTATTCATCTCCACCTTTCTCCTTATTTACAGGGAAATATAAATTACAGAATTTTATATTAAATTTGAAGAACACAAAACCTTTGATCAGAGATCAGATAATGTTTTTTATTCTAAGCAGCTTTTTTATGTTAATAATTATCCCCACGCTTGCTCTGTATCTTATCTCGCGACTCACATTTGCCATTGACTCTTCATGACAGCAACAGTTTGGAGGCAATGTCCACTTACCAGCAAAAGTGGCTGGACTTCTTACGGTACTTCATGGACATTTTCTCTTGAAACACTCTGGTTCAAGTACACAGACGATGGCTTCTTCGCTGGTTTACAAAACAGTGTGGATTATAGGAATGGCATTTATGATTTTACCTCATTATAATCTGGGATTGTTGTCTGACTACAAGATCTGTGGAAATTCAGAATGTGAAAGTAAGTCAGTTCCGACATGTAACTATGATTTGTCATATATTTTAGTTTTTCATATAAAAAGCATGTAAAGTCTAATCCACTGGGCCTTGATTGTGGCAGCCTAATCCTATATATATAAAACCAACCCAATGTCTTATTTAACACGTCAATCTTCTGCTCCTCTTTTTTGTTTGTGTGTAAATAGGCCTGATGAGCAGGGTGCTGGCCATCAGGGACCACCACAGTAAGGACTGTCGTTTCTTGAGCTTCAGAAAGGGAGACACCATATTTGTTTATTATAAACTGACTGGAAAGAGAGAAGACCTATGGGCAGGCACTGTACGTTTAATATCTCTGTATGTCTTTGTGATTTTGTTGACTCACTGTTTACAGAGTACAAATTAATTAATACCCTAATATTTGTAAAACAGGTATGTCAGTCATAACGCTGTAAGAGCCTCAAATCTTGTTTATAGGCATATAGGCAGTCATATAATAAAAAGTAAAAGGGTGACTGATGATAACACTGTCCTGTACTATTGTAATAATTTTGTTTACTTTCTGATGAATATCTCATCTGTTGCATACAATATTTAGTCACTGATTTAGTGAGATTATCTTGAACATGTTTTAATATGATAAATCATACAATAAACCACATGTTAAATTCCTATCTTAACTTTTTCAACCTTGCTGATTTAAAAAACAAAGTCTAATTTCTCCTTTAAATTTACCACGTCCAAATTAGAATAGCTATTTACATTTAATAAACACCGGAGTCCTGGTATGGCATGACAGCATGTGACTTTTCTGCGCAATTCAAACTATTCTATATACATGTAGTATACTACATATAATTGGGTAATCTAATCTCCAGAGTCAGCATTTTAACAGAGATGGGTATCCAATCACTCTCTTCCTTTCCTTTTTGTTCCAGATTGATAAACAGTTTGGCTATTTTCCAAAGGATGCTGTAATAGAGGAGCAGATTTATGCGACTAAGGAGATAGTACTGGAAACACAGGTAAATGGGTTTGATTTCAGTTGTTTTTAAATTAATAGCTGCGAACAAAACATATTCTTTAATACACATTTTACAGGTTTAATGAAATTAAGCCATATTTACATCAGCTATAAATGCTTTGGTTGATAGCATAACAAAATATTAACCTTGAATTTGTAAATTTTGTTGTTAATTTTATTTTATCCAAATACCATTGTCATTTTTTCTCTTTATGTAGAAATCGGATTTCTTCTGTATGGATGAGTATGGCTATCCTATTGACTCCAGTGAACTGGATTTTGATGAAGATGATCAAAAAATTCAAATCCAAGAGCCAGAAACCACACGAATCATCTCATCAACAACTGAAAGCCCCTCTACAGAATCTAATGTTTTAGAGCAGGAAACTAATGACATATTATCAAAAGGTGATGAAGACAAAAATGATGGTGATGTTGCTGCAGGGATGAATGAGGAGCCCCACGTGGCTGAGAATGAACAAGATGGATCCCCGTCCTCCTCTTGGAAAGGTTCCTCTGTGACAGGGTGGTTAGGTCTGTCAGAAGAGGAAGAGCCTGCAAGTTTGGCTGAAAGAGAGAAAATTGATGAGAATGAGAAGATACTAGAAGAAACACAGGGTGATACAACTTTGACATCTTCAGTAACAGGGTTGTTCGGGTTTGGAGGGAATGGTGAACCCAAAACTGCCAAAGATATTGAAACGACACAAGACAGAGAAACCTCTGCTTCTCTCGCTTCAGCAATGACTGGGTGGCTTGGCTTTGGAGGTGAGACCGAAAAGGATCAATCAGTAGAAAAAGAGGAAGAAAAAGAAGAAGAAAGGAAAACAGATGAGGGAAATGAACAAGTCGAAGTATTTAGGAGCAGGAAACTCACACTGGATCCTGAAGGCAACCAGTTACATGCAGAAGGATCGAAAGAGATGGGGACATTTGATTGGCTGGGAAGCAGACTTGGATTTGGCCCAAGTGATCAGGACTTGGGACATGAGACAACAACTGGAGGTAAAACTGAGGAGATGTCTCAGGAGGAGCAACAACCAGTTTCCAGCTCTTGGTTGGATATTGGGATTGATATATTAGGTTTCAGGAAAGATGAGCACGAGGCTGACAAGACTACAGGAAGTAGACTTAAGGATAATGATGAGGTCAGAATGATAGAAGAACCAACAATGGAGCAAAATTCAGATGCCCCTCAATCTCAGCCTCCACTGACAGAGAACAAAAGCACAGACCAAATGGATGAGAAGACAGTATTAGAAGCAGTAGATAATAGCATCGGCAGCCCCAACACAGATGCCAAGGTATCTATGACAGAAAAAAATCAACAACATGAAACCCCTACATCAGAATATAGTGCCATAGTATCAGTTAGCACAGATGGTAATGGTAACCACGGTACAGACAGCAACATGGATAGCTTTTTGACTGCAGATCCTTTATCTAAATTAGTTGAAGCATCTGAAACTGTGAAAAGTGAAGTGTCCTTCAAACCCAACTTTTTCCAAACAGCTGTTAAGGAAGTCGATAGCTCAAACAATAGAAATGATGAGACACACTTAGTAGATGAAGGAACATCTGAAGAAACAGAAGCTCATCAGATACCTGAATCAGAAAAACAGGTTAATGACAAAGATCAAAATTTAATAACAGAGTCTGACACCAGTTCGGAATCAGTTTTGAGCTTTGTGGATATAAACTCTAACTCTGTGGGTCCGTCTTTAGACACTAGTGGTCAGCTGCAAAATGAGATAATAGAAAGTGACAAAAAAGGGGGAGAAATCCAAAATTCGGCTGATAATACAGAAAATTCTACAGGTGTGTTTGCTGAACTGTCTGCTGGGTTTAATGAAACAACACATGTACTTCACAGTGGAATTCCCACAACTGAGGGTGATAAATCAGAAGAACAAACCAATCCACAAGGACAAAATGAAGGCAGTGGTTTTGCTGAGGGCAACAGTGGAAAGAGTACAACTTTATTATCACCAGGCTCACCTGAGGAGAGCAGTGAATTGTCCACTGGTGAGACTGATAGTGTAAAAACTAATGTAGAAAGTTCAGATGCAATAGTCAGTACAGAGAGTAACACAGAAACAGAGCAGACACTGGTGAAACAGGAGGGTGAAGTGGGAGACATGGATGAAGTGCAGCCTGTTGAAGACAGTGTTCAAGAGTTGAGATCATCCCATATAACAGAGAGAAGTACTAAAATTATGCATGAAAATGTCTCAGAGGAAAACACAGGAACAGTGTCCTGTAGTGAGAATATACACACCCACAATGCTAGTGTGATTGTTCATGATCAGGCTTATGGGTCTTCACAGATACAAAAGAAAGTCACAGATGCTAACTCTGAACCACAGGAAGAAACATCAGATATTTTAGGTTTAGTCAAAGACACTTTGATTGTGGAAACTGGGTCTAAGGCAGAGTTAGAAAGCAACGAGGAAGAGAATAAGGCTGTGAATGTCTTTGATTTAGAGAGCAACTCGGAGAAGGAGGACACAAAGACTGAAAGCCTGCAAGTAGAAGAAGACAGAAGTCAGGAAACGGATTTGATGAAGGAAGAGACGATGCAGGATGAGGTGGAGGTGTTACAAGAACAGAAGGACCAAGAGGAGGTTGAGGAGCTGAAGGGATCAGAGGCGACACAGAAAATGGACAAGTTAAAAGAAGAGATTCATCTGGAGGAGGTAAAGGAAATGGTGATGCAGGAGGAGGTGGAGAACTTAAAGCAAGACAGTAGGCAAGAGGAAACAGAGGGGCTGAAGAATGAGGACAAACAGGAGGAGGTAAAGAAGGCAGAGGAGCAGGTGGAGGAGGAGGAAAAGCAGTTAAATGAAGGAGATGGTGATAAATTAGAGGGGGGAGTGGAGGAGTTAAGGGAGGAGTGGGAAAAAGACGGGCCAATTAAAGCATCACCTGACACTCATAATGATATTGGTGGGTTTGAGGCACAGAGACAAATCCTGCAAACAGAAGAACTGAGGATGAAAACAAACCAGGAGGAGGCAAATATTCAGGGTTGGAGCAAAGAGCAAGAGAAAAGTCTTAAATGTTCAAATGGGCTTTTTACTGAAGCTAATGAAGAGGGAATACACTGTGACCAAAAGGTAGACACAGAGGAGGACTATGCTATGGAAGAGATGAGGAGAAACTACAATCAAGATGATGTAAATGCAAATGAAGATGCCAATAAACAGGTGGTAAATAATGGTGGTGATACAGATGGACCCACTATGGAGAGCGAGGCTGTCACATCTGCACAAGGTGTTCCACAAGTCTCTCAAGATCTGTCTAAAAACAGGGGAGCATTTGGGCTTTTCCATAATGCCCTCAGCTTTTTTAGCCAAACATCACAGACTGAAACTAAATCCACAGAATCCACCCTGAACTCAGATACAAATACAGATGAAAAATCACAGCCACAAGCCTCTCTTGAACCTGAACAAGAAATGGATTCCATTATCAATACAAATCAAGTATACGTTCAGGATCTGCCCACAGATTCCCCCATCGCCATGTCATCTTCATCATCATCTCCATCCCTGACACAGCTCCCTTCTCCAGCTCCCACCACAGTAAAATCCCTCTCCAAACATTACCCAAACCTCCTAGGCTACATGAGTGCAGATGAGGTGGTTACTTTAATCGAGCTTTTTGGACAGCACAAACTGCAATTTTTGGATTACATTTTAGGCAGTTCTGATAGTGTGACAGATGATCCTGATAATGATGAATCTATACTGTTGGATATAGAAAGACTTCTGTATTACCACAGAGATGCACTGTTTGCTCCTAGTATGAGGCTCACTGATGCACCTCAAGAGGACAAGGATAAGACCAGAACTGTTATCGCCCTACAGAAACTAGAAATGCTTTTGGAAAGAGTGAAGGAGATGTTCAACACAAGGAAAATAGACATTAGCAAAGCAACCTCTCAGGGTACTCTATTCTCTATGAAGTAATCATTTTAATTTGATTCAGTCTTATTTTTATTATTATTTTGATCTATATTTGTCTAAGTCAGAATGCATGTGTTCTCAAATACAGAGAATGCCAGCTGTGATGGTCCAAGCTGTTCATCTCAGGGCATGCATGAGGAAGGGACAGAAACTGCCAAGGAGGAAGACCCTTCTGTAGGTCCGGACGGCAGCGCTCACAGTGATGAAGAGACAGGGGGTGATAACAAAAAACATGTTGCAGAAAAAGACGGGGACCCTGAAAATGACAGTAGAGAAGAGATGGTGAAAGGAAACGAGGATGAAAGTGTGTCCTCTGACGAGAAGGGTAAAAAAATGTCCATCCCTTATAATCACCCAGAATCACTCAGTCAACTTGAAGATATATTTTAATATATTTAAGTCACCCTTCATCAAAAATGATTTTTACACAATAATTAAAAAAAAAAAAAAAAAAAAGTTAAATAATAGCCTCAGCCTGCTGCATTCATGAGTCATGTGACAAACTGCCTCTTAGCTTGGAACATGCCATAGTACTTTATTTAGAGTATCCCTCAAAAGTATCAGAAAATAAACTTCAATATTGTATCACCAATCACATAGTCACATATGATAATATAGTTTTAAAAACCCAGGATGTTTAAGTGTTCATGTATTATTATTATTTTTAATTTTTTTAATTAATTATTTTATTTTCTCTCTGAACATAGGTGTAATAAAACAGATCCTGCACGTCCTCCATCAGATCGTGGAAGGCTCAAGCACCCATGTTCATGCACTGTGGGAGCTCCTTGTGTGGCTTACTGTACAGGTAAAAACAGCTTGAAATGATCACTAACACATAAAGGCCAAAAGCGTCATGTTTTTGTCTACAGCAAATTACATCAAACTATAAAATATGATTTGTCTCTTCTCCTCAGTCTGTATAATCTTAGTCTGATTGAGATTGATACACTTCACAGTACTTCACAGAGTGCATCCAGGTTCCATCACAATTCAGGCTTAACCAGTTTTATTATGTTTAAATATTTGGTCAGCTTCACATATCTTGGCATCAATGACACTTGTACTTTACTTAAGTATTTTAATTTTGCTTCCATATGTGTCAAACCCACTTTGTTTCAGAAGAAAATATGATGCTTTCTATCAACTATTCTAGTCTGAAACTTTATTTTCATTGTGACTTTATATTGTCCAGCCTTCAAAATTTAATACAATATTAAGTGTTTATAATCTTTATGGCTTCTTATGTCTTCTTACATGACTTGAGTCAAAAAATGTTCTGATGTTTTAGTCATCCAGAGAGAAAATCCTCTCCAAAACCCGATGATAGACTTGTGTATTAGGACATTAGGTTTGTTTCCCTTTTTCTTTCCTTTTATGTGTACAGTCCACCATAAACATTAACATTCTGATTACACACTGATGCTCTAGTATTAATAATTTAATCATGCCATACACATCACAAAGTATGAGAGTGTAAGGTACCAAATCTGTATTTTCCTCATGCACTTTTGCGTAAGGGAGGTTTTTCATGCAAGGATGAGGTTCTTAACCCTTTTTGCACTATTTGCAGCCTTGACTCTACCTGGATGCAGAATGGCCTGCTGACAAGCCCATAATTTATCCACAAATTTTGTTTTTGAAGTGTGCACCAACAGGGAGGTCTGGTTCTTTAAGACTCCACTGAACTTGTGACATACTGTCCTGACTGTCTTCTCAGCTGTCAAGCTGGCTTGGCTTTCTCACCATCACTCACATTCCTCAGTCCTTCTGGGTCTATTACATACATCAAGCCAACTGGCAGGCAGAACTGCTATAAACACAAATTCTATTCAGTGTTCTTATGAGCCAAGGGATACTCTAGTTTCACATGGACGAGAATGATGCAATTTCGGTGAGTGAAAACTTTTTTGGAACAGTGACTGGATGGTAGAAGTGAGACTGAGTCAAGTCTTAACCTGTGTCCTACTTAGACCAGCTCAGCCTGTGGCTGGAACTAAAAGCAGGTGGCAAACGATTTAAAGGGGAAGTTTGTGGATGTATACGTCGTTATTTGTGTTAAATGCCAGATAAATTAAGACACTAGAGGTCACGAAGGACAATATCGATACTGTTTTAATTGAATGACACCTGTTTATTCCGGTGTCACATTGAACGTATTCCGATGTGCCAGTGTGGCGTTTTACAATTGGTGACGTTGCGGTTGAACCATTCATTCTGGTGGGGGTGTCTTATTTTCTAATGAGTATTTGAAATGTGGAAAAAGATATATATAAGCCACAGATTTTTTCAAGTATTGTTTTATATCACTATAATGCCGTATCTAAAACTCAGTAATTTATTTGTGTCTTTACAGTGGGTTCTTATTATAGTTCAATATTCTTTCTCCCCCTTCGACGTACAATAGGTTGTGGTTCACTCTTGAGCGTCGGTGTTGTGAATAGGATGTGAAACCGCCGCTAGCCCGGTGTACGGCTAGTTTTAGTTCAGATGTTCGCGTAAACAAAAAAATATAACTATAATATCAGCCAAATGAAAAGTTTTGGATATGGCGGAACATCCGGCAAGTGACCATTTGGCCAGTAAAGCGGCTGACTTCCAGGCGACGGCAGAGGCATACTACAGTATTGCCGTGGAGAAAGTGAAGGATGTACGTTATGTGGCAGATTTCGTTAGCATTTCCTAACTAGCCGAAATAACGTAATGCTCAGACGAAAATTACTGAATATTAGTATTTATTATCAGTACATGTTGTAGGTTTGTAATGTTACGACAAACATTTTACTTGATATGTGTTCTACCAGTGCTGTTTACCAGCTGTCAAAGTTGATATGATATTATATTTCTCTCTGAAATGTTTCTGTGACTATTAAAAGAGTTGGCTAGTATTAACCAGTAGCTAATTGGTAGTAGTTCTTGTGCGACTGGTTTTGAGCCATTTGTTTTTCTACTGCTGAGGGTGTAACCATAGGTATAACTACCTACTATTAAACAGTTGTTACAGCTTTTATTTTGGTATAACCCTGACTGTTTCTAACTTCCAGGCAGACACAGAACCAAGCAAAAATATTTTTTTTAACACTGCACCACCTGTTAAAATGGTGTGTTTTACAGATATGGAGTGCCGGTACTTTGTATGAAAGAGTTCAATGTTAATAAAACCTAGAGCCAAAAGTCAACATTATGTATCCTTCTATGTACACTTCATTAAGCTCAAAGCATCAATGAACTTTACTTTATTTCCAGGATAACAAAGCAGTTAAATCAAACATTATATCTTGCCCGAAGTAAACAGCTCTCTGCTCCTATTCCAAAAGGTTGTATCCTCCCTGCCTGACGACATTAGACCTGGGCCAGACCTGTATGGGGTGCCATGGGAGCCAGTCATTGTCTCTGGTCTGGTGGGACTTGTAACCCTGCTGGTATTCAGCTGTAGATGTTATAGCTCTGTGAGTACTCTACCTGAAATGTAACATTGATTGAAAACCGGGACACAAAGATCTGGTTATCTGTTCATTTATCAAGCCACTAGTCCATCTAATGATCTTTTCTTCATTGTTGTTTTCATCTTTTTCCATTCTACAGGTCAAAAGCAGGATGTATAGAAGTAAGTTATCGCTCTTTTTTCTTTACATCCTAATCATGGCAAATATGTCATCTTCAATCTCTTGTTCCTTCAAGATTTTAGTAGTAACTGTAAAACAATTGCTTACATGCCATCACTTTTGTTGTATGGTCTGTCTTGCAGGTAAAGAAAGGTGGATGGCAGAGCAGGTTGCACAGCTACTGGATGAGAAGTGTAAAGTGCTTGAGACTCTCAGTAAATGTCAACAAGAGGTTGGTACTTGTGTCACAGGAAACTAGATGTAGAGCCTGTCTGTAAAACACCAAAACCACATCAGGGTTGATAGTTATTGAATGAACAAGACTAAAGAATTTCATCTTGTCAACATTAATCAGATATCTTTCTTATCCTTTACAGCATGATGAGCTAGAGAACTCACTTAGGGACAGTGGTGTGTTGGCTCAGACTCAAAAGACAGTGCAACTTGAGGTAAGGCAAAGAAAAAGAAGCAAGGAGTAATACTGTCAGGCTATGCCCATATGCACATTTTCTGAGGCATTACATTAAGTATAAACTATGCTGGTCTCCCAAACAAAGTACGCTTTTTTTAATGAGCCACCAAATCCAGCTTTGTATTTTTTTTTTTTTTTTTGGCTCTGTGACTACAGAGACTTGTTGTTGTGCTCTTTACTCCATTTGCCAGAAGTCACTTTTTCATGACATGTAGCTTGTTACCTCTTTAATTGCTGAATGTTTTAAAATCAAATTATTGAGAAAAATATGCTATATAGAATGTTACATTTGTGTGGAGGCTTTGTCTACATTTTACAATGTAGCCTATCTTACTATTATTATTCAAAGGATGACAATCTGACAACAGCGTCATTCTGATTTTTTTTGTTGCTTCTCCAGGCCAAAGCCAAACAATTACACCATGCTAAAAAGGAGCTACAGAAAAATCTTGAAGAGCTGAAGGATCAGTTGGAACATCAGAGAGAACATAGGATAGAGCAAGAACAGAGAGTAAGAACGCACACAATCAAAATGTATTAATAGATCATATCTTGATAGTTGTTAGAATCACAAGAAAATGTGTGATATTCATCACTTGTCTTGTTCTGGTTATCCTTCAGATAGCAGCGCTTGAGGAGAGCATGAAAACATGTGAAGAGGAAACCAAAGATCTCCAGTCACAAGAGGAACAGGTGCATGTCATAACTTATAACCTCATACATCTCCTTTTTGTACTCCCACATTTTTGTCACATCATTTTCTTTATGCTATTTGCTGTTCCGCTTCCAATAACATCACACCTGTCTTTTTGTTAAGGCACAAACGACAATTAAAGTCTACAGTATGAACAGTGACAGACTTCAGAGAAACCTGGAAACATCAGGAGAGGAGAACACATTGCTGAAGGAGAGCAATGATCAGGTATGATGCTGCACACACCATTTGCAGTTTCATTTTCTTTCCAGCTCTATCTTGCTGTCAACATTGTGTCATTTCTTTGCCTGTGTGTTTTACTTTGCAGTTGCGGCAGCAAGTGGAGGGATGGGCAGAGCGAGTGAATGAGTTAGAGGAAGAGATGAGAAGGTGTGAAATTTCCCACAGCGGGATGCTTCAGGATGTGTCCACCAAGGATGAGCGTATAATGGTATAGTTGGCTCTAACAATAGTTAGTGAACATTTAAGTAACTTGCTGCATGTCCTGCATTTTCACATAAAATTGTAACAATTTGAAAAAAAAAAAAAAGACCCTCAGAATATTATTAACTAAAAAATGAATTCAACACATTTTATTCTGTCATTTATTAATTGGTTGTGGTCCTTAGTTACTTTGATAGTTTTATTTAAACCAATTACGCATATGTTTCCAGTCCCTGACGGATCGACTGCTGAGGATGAAAGCCTGGGATTCAGACTTGGAGGAGGAATGTGAGCAAGGAGGAGAGAAGGAGACATCCAATGGAACAGCAGGAAGGGGTAATCAGAATGCAAAAGGACATGAACCTGATGCACAAGTCCATCTGCAGAAAGTCCAGAAACTTATCTATGCTGCTAAGGTATACATACACATTATGTATTATGACATGACATGTTTACAAACTAAAATGCATATTAGTTGACAAACTTATCTGTAACCACTTATACGATGTGTTTGTATTTCTGTGTAGCTGAATGCAGACCTCAAATCAGTTGATGAAGACAAAGACAGAGTGTTTGCTAAACTGAACGATGAAGTTAAAGCTATAGAAGACCTCCAAGGTGAGTAAGCACACTGATATCTGTCGTATTAACTTAAGGATTGTGATAGATATCTGATAAGCACTGATCTTTTATTTAGAGGTAAATGTATATCGTTGGTCTCTGATGTGTTTTTTGTTGCATCTATGTCTCATGTTTGTTTTTTTACTCTAGTAAGCATTAAAGACTTGGAGAAGGAGAAAATATCTCTACAGTCAGACTCTGAGCACTACTCAGAACAGGTAATGGACCTCAAATTTTGCTATAGCTGTGCTTTTGTTCCACATGGATTGGCCTTTACAATTATATTAATATTCCATGTGGTCAGGTCCAACGATTACAACAGAAACTCCAGATTATGACAGAAATGTACCAGGAGAATGAACTGAAGTTGCACAGGTATAGACATACAAATAAACACACATAAAGGTATGTTTGATTTCTTGATTATCATAAATGAGAAACTGAGGACTTTAATGAACTTGTGCTTGCAGGTTGTTGACAGTGGAAGAAAAGGAACGCTTGCAGAAAGAAGAGAAGTTGAATAAAGCTGACAGGAATATTGCAATGGCCATGGAGGAACTCAACAATTACAAGTAGGGTAGCTGCTTCTTCAAAGTGTGAAACTGGATGTCTTTTTATATAAATTATTACATGTACATCACTGTGTTTCTTTAGACAACGAGCAGAGGAGATGGAGGAAGAGCTGGAGAAAACGAAACAGTCCTACCAGACTCAAATATCAGCACATGAAAAGAAGGCTCACAATAACTGGGTTAGTACAACTTCACCAAAGCACAGAAACACGGGTGATTACCATCCACTATTTATCAGCTAGTGTGGCAGTTATAACATCAAGATCAACATCATCTTTATATTTGCAGTAGACAGTATGAACCTGATAGGACAGTTATAACATCAACCTTCAATTTCATCATGGTTTAGAAATGGTTTTTGGTTAATATGCAGTGTATACAGGCCACGAGTAAATGAAACAAGTGGGCATTTGTTCAGCTGTCTAACAACACAGAAAAAAGTGAATTATTGTTATTTCAGCTGAATTCAGACATGTGATGCACGCACCCATTGTAGCACTGGACTATATGGATACGTAATGTTTGTCTACACTCTGACACTAAACCAGATTAAATGATGATAAATTAAGATTGCAGTCTAGAAAATAACTGTCCCTTACTAAAAATGACTTGAAAACCCTGTGACAATTGCTGCTCATTACTTTTTAATCAAGAATATTACCAAGCATTCACCTAACTAGAAATGAGCACATTTCCTGAGGGAAATCATTAAATTATTAAATGAATATATTTAATATAATTTGCGTTTTTGAGTTTACATCCCTCGGTTTTGTTGACATCAAAAGATGGGACAAATTTCCAGGCAGGACAGTGTACGACATTATTATTCAGGGAAATCGTGAAAAGCATTAATCACCGATCACCGTTTATTAAAAAAAAAAAACATTGTCAGGCTCAAACCTGCGTCACCAGCTTTGTAAAGCTGGACACTTCATTCACTGAGTATTTACTCTGCCTTATGAACTGGAGGTTCAAACTCTGATGGTAATGTGTGCAGATCGCTACATTGATACATTGGCCTCGTTCCCGATCACCACTCAGCAGTCACGTCCTTGAACGGAACCTTCAGTGAGCCGCTAAAGAATAAACTAAACCGATGAATCTAAGTTTGGAGTGAAGAGTGAACGATTCCTTTCCGAGTCGGTTGCTCGATTCAGCGGATCACTACCTCCGCTACTAGTCTCGCGATAAGATCGGAGGTCTTGCCGTAGAGACTTCCTGCTGCACATTACGTCACAGCACTTCCGCTTCCGCCGGATTTGAAACCTAACGATTGATTGCGACTTGTTTATGGGAGGATCGAAGTTCGTGATGGTCTGCAAAATTCCAGTCGTGTGGATTGTGGGGAGCTCCATTGTGAGACGACTGCGCGCTCACATTGAAAAACAGAACCAGGACGTCAACCTGGGTCTGCGGTGCTCCGTGAGCTGGCTCGGCCGAGATGGACGGCGCTGGGAAGAGCTACTGCCTTTTCTCCAGGAGATGAGCTACGCATCCCGTGTGGAGCCTGATGTTATTGTCATCCACTTGGGTGCCAATAGCGTGGGCTTCCAAGGACACGACCGACGAAGCCTCATGAAGAGGATGAAGCACGACATCCTCTCAGTCATGCGGCTCTTCCCCAATTCCTCACTGATGTTCTCCGACATCCTGCCCCGTCGTTGCTGGCGGTACCAGCGAGCGGTCAGCGGCTACGGCATGGAGCGGACCAGGCGGTGGCTGAACGGCGTCATGCGGGGTTTCATGGCAGATTTGGGATGGAGCACCACCATGCACCCCGGTATCACCCTGGAGCACCTGACAGATGACGGCGTTAACTTGAAAGCGGAGGGAAACGATGTTCTTCTGCAGGACATCCGATCATCGTTGGCTAGGGTGTCGAGATTGAGTGTCCAGGTCTATTCATCACCACAAAGGCTCTTTTTCAGAGCTAGCAAACCCACAGTTAAGAGCATTATGGACGGTTCCCCTCTCTGTTTCTTTGCTTAATGGCTGTGATACAAGCACTGAAGCAGTCACTTTATTCACAGTACGATAATTCATATTGTGCATGATATACAAAAAAAATGTTTATATGCTGTTAATGATGATGTAAGGGGTGGAAAAATAATTGTGTAGTAAAATTCCAGAGCTATAGCTGTCACTTTAGTCAGCTCCTTGTCTCAAACATGGACATATCATATCTGTTAGCTTTGCAACAGTGATAAGGATAATAATTTAAAAAAAAAAAAGATAATAATAACTACAGTAAGTCACTTAAGCTCCTTTCCACCAGCATGGAGAAGAGCATGCCGAAGTCTGATCTAAATCACAAAAAAGAAAAAATTAGTGCAGCTCCTGTTTAGACAAAAGTTTCTATCCTAAAAAACACAACACAGACCAACTCTGTGAGCTGGGCGCATGTTTTTTGTTTTGGAAGAGTGAATGTAGGTTCAGTGGTGTGGGAGGAATTGCAGTTCAAAAATGGCTGAGGTCATTTCAGATGGGTCGATTTGGGTGTTTTTTTGTTTGTTTGTTTGTTTTGTTTTGTTTTTGTTGTTTTTTTCTTTTTGTTTTTTACAAAATCCATGCATTGAACCATGAACAAAAGCCATAGCATATCTTATGAGACCAGGTTGCACATTTTTACTGTTTTATGTGTGGGTCTATTTCCAAAGCTCTGGGCTGCATTTTTTTCCTCCAAAATTTTGCTATATATTTGCAATATATAATAAGTTGGTCATAATAATAATAATAATAATAAATATGACAAATCATAATACCATGCCTTGCATTGCATACAAGCACACAGGTAATAATTTGACACCTCTTCATATATTTGGAAGTGGTGACAAATTTCCACTTGTCCACTACATCTGTATGTCTTATGTATGTCCTAATCTCTTCCAGCTGGCAGCCAGAGCCGCAGAGAGAGAGCTAACAGACATCAGAAGAGAGAATGCCCTCTTCAGGCAAAAGTAAGCTTAATTTGATGATTTTTTTTGGTTTTGGTTTGTTTTTTTTCAGTCTCTTACTGAAATGCTAACTAAACTTTTGATTTCTTTTGTTTCACTGAGATTTGATTTATGTATCTATTTTATTAAAAAGCATGCACACACAGATAAATTATAATGTATTTATTTGTTGTTTTAATGAATTACCTGCAAAGTATCTTTGTGCCAATTTGAGTTGTATTTGTTTACAGGCTGACAGACACACAGTTTAAATTAGATGCCCTTGAGAAGGACCCCTATGCTTTGGATAGTCTGGCCAGACCGTTGCCTTTCCGAGGTAAAACACACACGAACATACACACGCTGTATATTCTGTGGCCTCTGTGATGGATACTATTCATGATGGATCACTTTTCTTTATTTTTGAGCTCATTTTGCATTCACCAAACTCTACCTTATCTCCAGCTGAAAGGTCACCGTATGGTCCTTCTCCTCTGGGTCGACCCGCGTCTGAGACCAGAGCCTTCCTCTCTCCTCCTACATTAATGGATGGACCACCTCCTAGATTGTCTCCAAGAGGTAAATTCATAACCACAATCTGAATAATTTATATTTTGCCATGTGCTTTGTGCTCATGTTCTGCACCAATAGTTTTTGCAGCTTGGATTTACAAAAAATACAGCAACTATGATAAGATGGCTGTTGCACGATGAACTGTAGATGTAACTTTTAACTACAATGTAAACCAATACAACTGTAATGAAAATGGTGTAGCAGCATGTTCTGTATGCTAGCATGTTTTTGGCATTTTGGAAAGTCACTGTGTGAAAATTGAGTGTAATATTTTTTTATCTTATTGCCTGTTGGTTTATTGTGAAGGACATGATGCACTCCCATAAGCATGTCTCACTTTGGATGAATTGTCTTATGTGTCTGGAATTTTGTTTCTGCTCCTTCTCCCCTTCATTTCCTTCATCTTTATTCCCGTCTCATTTATGTGATACTTCCCCTCCATCCCTTGCACCATCTTCTTGTTTGGCTTCTTACCTTCTCAGTGACTCGTGGTCCAGTGGAGCCTCCAGGTGGCCAAGGGGAGATGGAGCGGAGTGGAGGTCCTCATTCAGACAGTGGCTCAATCTCTCCTACATGGGAGAGAGATCGAAGGGGACCCCCGCCAGGACCCCTCCCAGGACCTCCTGGGCCCCTAGGCCCTCCAGGTGTGTGTGTGTATGGTAAAGAAGGAAACAGAGTGGACAGAGTGAATATGTAATGTCAACCACAGAGGCCTGACCACCTCCGAAGACACTGAGGACAACAGATAAACAAAAAGAAATAAGTACTTTTTCATGGGTAGTTTGAAAAGATAAAAGTTATTTATGTTAAAGGGGATTTTACAAGCTCTGTTTGGTTTTTGTCGTTTTCTGTGTTTTATAGATTTATTTCTATAACTGAAATATTTGTAGAGCAGGTCGTCCAATAACCGAAGGGTTGGCGGCTCAAATCCTGCTCTGTCCTAGTCATTCTGTTGTGTCCTTGAGCAAGACATTTCACCCTCCTTACCTCCAGTGTCACTCACACCGGTGTATGAATGTGTGTGAATGTTTGGTGGTGGTCGGAGGGTCTGTTTGGCGCGATATGGCAGCCACGCTTCCATCAGCCTGCCCCAGGGCAGCTGTGGATACAAATGTAGTTTAACACCACCAGAGTGAGAATGTGAGCGCAAATAAATAATGGATCATTAATGTAAAGTGCTTTGGGTGCCTTGAAAAGAGCTATAGAAATCTAATCCATTATTATTATATTAAGGCAGAAAAATGGTACTTTTCTTCTCTATGAAATGAAAAAACATGTAATTTCTCTGGCATATAGAAATGAGTCAGCTTTCATACTGTAGTAATAAAGATTTATTGTAAGTGTTCAGTGTCATGGAGAGCCATTGCATTCATCTTCTTAATTTATACATTTAACATTTTCTCTAATACTCATACAGACAGGTGGCAAATTAACATTAAAAAAATCATTACATGTCTTACTACGGTGTTGCACTGCCTCCAACTCTGCTGGAGGGATAGGCACCTTTCCTGAAAAGGATGGTTCTTAATTTTATAATGGAAGTGGACAGTGATGTCTTAACACAGTGGTTCTCCAACTTTTTACAGTGGAGTACCCCATGAAATATACTTTTTTAGCCAAGTACCCCCAACTCTTGCTTCAGCATTTTTGATTGAAAAAAAAATGCAAAATTTGTTCCTGTGCCAAAGGTGTCTGTTTATATTTTCAAAACTTTGTAAACAAACAACATATATTTAACTGGAATATGTAAAAAAGAAAAAAAATTTAAGTAAATTTTGTGTGCAAAACAAACTGAAAAGTGCCGTCTTTTACTGATAAACAAAAATAAATAAGTTGGTCATTAATTAATAAATGAATCTTTCATCAACAAAAAATAATTGCGTAGCTACTCAGATATACTAATTTGAATAATATAAAATAGAAATGTTCTTAAAATGTTTCCAAAGCTGAAACAAGATGCTTGACAACAAAACTATTATATGAATGTATTTATTGTTTTATATTTCAGCATTAGTTCTGAGTGGCCATGGCTCAGGTGGTAGAGTGGGTTATCCAATGACGGAAGGGTTGGCGGTTCGAATCCCGCTCTGTCCTAGTCAGTCCGTTGTGTCCTTGGGCAAGACACTTCACCCTCCTTGCCTCTAGTGCCACTCACACAGTCTGCCCCAGGGCAGCTGTGGCTACAGATGTAGTTTACCACCACCAGAGGGAGAATGTGAGAGTGAATGAATAATGGGTCAATAATGTAAAGTGCTTTGGGTGTGTAGAAAAGCGCTACATAAATCCAATCCATTATTATATTATTATTAGTTCTCATTATTTATTTTGTATTCAGTACATGATGACTTATTTAATGTATTCTTCCCAAAAAAATTCAAGTACCCCCTAGGCTTTTTCCAAATACCCCTGGAGGTATGCATACCCCACTTTGGGAACCCCTGTCCTAACATATTAGCCCAAAATCCTTCATGTTTTAAACTGGATTGAGATCTGGTGGCTGTGAAGTCCACAGTATATGACTGACATAATTTTCATACTCACCAAACTGCTGTGCGTACTCTCATGTTCGATGGACAGACATCATAATACATCATCAACCAAAATAACATGTAACTCATGTCATGATAGTTAAATGGAATGCAGCTGTATTTAAAAGTGAGTCGCAATTGTGTCTGTGAAGCTAAAACTTCAACTACTGTATATTATGTGCATGGGAATGCTAATGCATGTACCTTGTGTTTGATGCATTTTGAGATTTGACAGGAATGTCTTGCTGTCTGTGGAGCACAAAAATGTTTAATACAGGCCCAGTGTGTAAACTTTAGGAGGATGTTATTGAAGAAAGTGAATTTAATGTTCATAATTGCATTTTCATTAGTATGTAATTATGTGAAATAATAATCATCTTTTTTCACCTTTGAATCTGCTCTTTATATCTGCAGAGGGGGCCTGTGGTCTCTGCAAAGTCCACAATGTTGCGCTGCCTTGTTTCTAATGTTGTTCAATGCAGGCTGTCTCTTGTTCTTTCGTTTTATAGTGGGTGACATCCAGTGTTAAGATTATTTTCACCTACGTTGGAGTGCAGACCAGCAATAACATCCCATTTACTACAGAGTCCAGATTAGGCAAAACAGACGCTGTTTCAACGGGGCCCTTTTGTATTTCCTGCAGCCTCTGTTGAGATTGAGTGTGCTATTCACCTGGTAGCAATCTGCAGCTTCACCACTAGATATCACTAAATATCATACACAGAACCTTTAAATCATTTATCACAAAGATAAACATCATTTTGGCTCAGCGTCCAGGTTCACAAACTCCCTCTATCGGAGTGATCTTGAAAACACCAAAATGTATTGGACATTTATAACATTGTCAAGAGATTTAAAAAGTGTTGTTTTTGCTTTCCCTATCTTTCTCAGGCTATATTTTCCCAGAATCAGGAGGACCCATGTACAGAAGAGCTCCCCCATTGGGTCATGTCCCTCCTCCTCCTCCCGGCTCTGTCCCACTTGGACCCAGAGGTGTCCCTCCTGTCAGACCCCCAGGACCACCTGCAGACATGGGAGGTGAGTGTGTCATACAAAGAGAAAGGCTTCTGTCAAAAACATTTACTGTATATAAATACTGAAAAATAGAAGCTGAACGTAAAATTCTGTGAATATGTACACACGTTTGTATGGTCAGACATTAGTCACAACTGTTACTGAATGTTTTGTCAATGCAGATGGGCCATACAGAGAAAACAGCTTCGGACCTGGTGAACAGGACCATAGAGAGGTAAAAAATATTATGCATAGTGTTTGTGTGTGCTAACCTAAATGTACAGTTTTGTAACTTTACATATTGTGTTTCCTTAGCAGACTGGTCCTGGTGCTCCCCCTGAGGGAGATCCAAAGATGGGGGGCATGCCTCCTCCTGGACCCCCAATGGGTCCTGTGGATGGTTCCTTTCCTCGAAGGGCACCCTATGGACCTCCACCTCCTGATTTCTACCCTCCCAGGGGACCAGGGGGACCTCCCATGCCTAGTAAGTAGTTATAGCTACAGTATTATCTCATAATAGACGGGCTTATCTCCAAATGTCATCAGCCTAACTCTCTTTGCCTGTCCCCTCTACCAGTGTGGGGTCCTCCTCCTCCAGGGATGATGTTCCCCCCTCGTTTCCCTCCAGGTGGACCTCCTCCTCCTCATATGGCCCCATATGGTATGCCTATGCGGCCTCCTCCACCTGATGGCTTCCCTCCTCCTTCTATGGGTCCTCCCCCTCCTCAGCAGCAGCGCCCCTCCCCACCACACAGTCAGTCACCAGAGGAGCACACGCCTTCACCACAAGACATCATTTGATTCCAGTTTTCCAACAGTTTGGAGATGACATGCCAAGATACCAGTTTGACTCAGTGATAAATGGATGGCAAGCAGTTCGCTGTGTTTGAATGAGAAATGGGTGTCGTTAGAGGGGAAACTATCAGTCGTCATTAGCCTGTGTTGTTGCCGTCTGTCTCCTCTATTGACATCTGTGTTTCCCTTTGTTGTCAGGCTTGTCATTTACCTTCTTTTCTATGTGCAATTCTCTCCCTCATGCTGTATTGTGCAATTTCACAGACAGAATCATGGCAGTGTGATCTGTATGTGTGAGGAAGAGAATATGGCTGTGGAAACAGGAAACAGTTACTTGATAATGCAAGAAGGAACTTAAAATTGAACTGAGGTGTAGAGAAAAGACATTGGTGTGTTTATACAAACCACCACCAGTCAACATTTCTCTTTGAAGGCCCGTATTCCAACATCTTTCCTCACAAGCTAAAAAGCAGCCATTAATCATGTGTTTTGTTAGTGACCTGGACTCATACATTCTGTCATACTGTATTAGGTCTGGTTTTAACTCACCTGAGTTGATTTAAGTAAAATGACACATTTTATTTGATTTTGAATGGTCTCCATAAGTAGGAATTCTAATTAAATGTCACTGGCTCATCTGTGACTCTTTAGGGTTTGCCTTCATCAAAGCTGTTATTTCCCAACAGTAGCAGCTCATAAACTATGCTTTTTTTATTATCTTGTTACAACCCTCTATTTGGCTCAAGCTGGGAAAAAAGTGGCTAAATTTAGCCACTTTTATTGTGTTGAAGCAGTGAATTCAGTGGACTGACTTGAGAAGAGGCTATTTAGGCCTTCAGAGCTAGAGAGACGTTTATGTGAATTTTGTAAAATGATTATTAATAGATGAATAAAGACTGTCAAATTGTCAGTGCCTCCATAATTTCACTGTTTTCAAAGACTAACAAATGTATTTTTTTCTGAAAAACCACTAGTGTCCACCCCAGATAACAAAACAGACATGTAAACTAGAAATCATGGTTGGTTAGTAATCAGTGTTATATAATGTACATACAGGTGCAATGGACAACTTTTGAAAATGAACATTTGTAATTGCAAATAGTCCTGTACCATTTCCATTGTAGTCTCTGCTCTAATTTATTTTAACCTAGACTGTACAGTCTAACTTATTTGTAGATTATGCAGAGTATCCAGCCTCTATTGCAAGACTTGTGAAAAGTGTGTAACTTTAATTCTAGATGTAACATGCCTGATGAATATTGAATAATATATCAAATTTTACTATGCTTGACACGGGTCCTTTTTTTTTTTTTTTTTTTTTGCTGAAGAACCTGGTTCATTTCATCATAATTAAGCTTCAAGGCAGGACATCTAAGGGTGCTAAGTTTGTAAAATGAGTCACCTTGACCTGTGTTGTCATGTACTGTATGTTTACAGAAGTTGATGTGATGTTCTTTGCCTGAGTTAGAAAACAAGCTGTATGGACAGGTCTGTTGTTAATCTTGTGTGACATATGTATTTTGAGTCCTTTTACGCAATGCATAGATTAACTGAATGTTTTAATATCTGAAAGGAAAGTTTATCCCAGTGTGCATACCTGTCTCCTGTATATCCAAAACCTTATAAGGCAGACTGCTAAAGGACATTTTTGTCATTAGCCAGGGTCAGTTGAGGCCTTTTCAGTCCAAATAAAATGGTGGTAGTTTTTCCATCTAAGTAAATGATCAATCAGTTTAACTATGTTGGCTGAGGACCACAGAGCCACTCTGAAATGACAGCAATAGCAAACTTGGACCCTTTAAATAGAACACTCCTGAGCTGATTCTGACCAGACCTACTTTAACCAGTCTTATAGGAACGATAATGATTAAACCAGAGATTCACTGATGATTTACCACATTTTAAAGGAGGTTGGCCGGTCAGAGTTTGCACTTTCCGTTCTTAGTGTGCTACTAGTAGGGATAATGGAAAAGGAGTGATGATGGATGAATGTGCCATGAAACTGTTTATCACTCATGGTGGTGTGTGCACTCTTCTCACCCTGTGGACAGTTTGAGAGAATGAGGTGGAGTAGGATGGATCGTAATTTAAAGTTATGGACACTAACATTTAAGCCGGTTAGTGTTTGGGCCTCTATATCCTGCACCACTTTGCTTTCTATAAAATCTATAATGGAACAATGCTAAATATTTAATTCTCACTACGGTGGTTAGTGCTTTTAAAGAGCTTAGCTGAAAATATGGAGGCTCCTGTTAGTCTGCCAGAACTCTGATCATTAAATCACCCACTGTAAGAAGCCAATGCAACTAGAAATATGGACACCTCAAAGTGCTTTTAGAAAACATTTAATTGCAAAATTTCCCATGCATACCATCAACAATTCAACAATGACACCAATGTACCTGACAATAACTTTGTTTGCTGAAAAATACTGATTTAATATATCACACCACCACCACTTCAATTCATAAAAACCTCAATTATAAAAAGTAATCGTCTTTTCACAAGTTTCACAAGTTCAACCATGTGATGTGACTGGAAGGACATGGCAGTGTCTCTGCTTCTCACAGTCCAGGTGGTTAAAATAAAATATGACAATTGGTCTTTGAAATTGGAAAACGACGCAGCTGACTCGCTGTTAAACAAATCTTGGAGGCACACCAAATTGTTATTAAATGCACTTGGATCATAAAAAAAATATATATCAATGTAATGACAGGTCACAGCTGCAACAGGACACTTGTATGTCTCTGTGTATTTCAGGAAACAAACACAAAACAGGAATCGTCACTGTAGACACTAATGATACACAATAAACGAAGTTTCATAAGGACAGTCATTAAGCATGGAAGAATCTCAGAAAGAGAGAAGAGGTAGGTATATAAGAAGATGATCTAACGGCAATACTTAGTGGCAGACTTCTATGAAAGGATACCTGGGTATTATAATATTACATATATATTGACCTTGGATGTGAAGCAGTTAAGTCAGTGTGGTTTGATCACAAAAAAAAAAAAAAAATAGCCAGGTATTCCAAAAAATACTGTATACGGTTAACGTCCGTGGGACTATGCTTTTGCAACCATTCTGTCTACTTCCAAAAATGCTGGTGTATAAATGTCACTGATAGTAATTTTTTTTTTTTTTTTTATCTCAGTCTGACATTATCTTACTTTATGTGTTGTTATAATTCTGAGGTTTGAATTATCACTGAGCTCATTATTTCCAAAATCACTACAACCAGTAAGTCCTAAAAATTCAAAGGTACCAAAGAACATGACTCATGTAATGCAGCCACTGTGAAGTGCTGGATGCCCCATGAAAACTGAAGCAACTGTCCATCTGATCACTACCTAAATATTCAAAACATGTCTAACTACAGGTTGACAAAAATAAATGAGTAAAAAATGTAAAACTTTTCATGGCACAATGGATCATCACCATATGTCGTAGAAACAGTTTTTTTCCTATAATGCATTGGAGGCTTTGTCATTAACTCTTTTCATGTAAAGATGGCAAACGATGTGGATTGACACCATGAAAAGACACCATCCTTAGATTTGCTGGTGTAACATTTACAGCCACCTGCTGATGAATACGTTGCAGCAAATGACGCCAAAACATTGAATCAAAGTCAGCTGGAAGCCCTGGTACCAGACATATAGTGTAAACAGCTTCTAGTTCTATTCCTATTTATTTAACCAGGTAAGTTAGTTGAGAACTGATTCTCATTTGTCCTTTAAAGGGATTTAAAATCCTTGAGTCCATGTTGTGTGTGCTTGTTGACACAAGTCACAGCTTACTGAGTGGTGTCACCAACAGGGAGGGCTATGGCAGAAGAGGATTGTGGCATATCCTGGGAAAATTCGAGGAAAAGTTCAACTGTTCACAACATTTCTGTCATTAGAAACGTGAATGTATTGTGTATTCTGTTGAGGTCCGTGAATGGCTGAATGTTGTTCTTAATGTTTGTGCGTCTCAGCAGTTGAGAATGGGTCTGTTTCTGTCAGGTCTGAATGGGAACACAGTGCTGTCAGGGTCAGCCTTTCCTCTGTGGGGACCCAGCGTAGCCACGGCCTGGTGAACACACACATACGTGCACAAGTTATTAAAAAGACACAAACAACTCTCACTGTGGAGAAAATACACACTTATATACATACACACCTTTCTAATGGCTGTCCAGTCCTCTAGGATGTCCAAGTCAGGAAGCATGTAGACTATATATGGGCGTGAGCAGGGTTAAGGTCAGTGACAGATACAACAAGCAACAATCAATCTACATCTGACTAAAAATATGTATTTAAGTTAATGCAGCTTTGTGACTTCTGCAGGTCCTTTAAAAGTATAACATCCTATAATGAATGTTACGTATTAAAACATTTTATACATGACTTTTAAATCATTAAGTCTGATTGAATTATGACATTAATGTAACTTTTTATGTTAAAAGTTTCAAGGAAATTTTCTATTGACCACACTGTAACAAAAAAACAACAGAAATGAAACCAACATGAAGCTTTTAAACACTGTGCAGCCTGGTCAGGGCTGATTAGAGGACACCAGTGTTGGGGTATGTGGCCTAATTGTGGTGTCTCCCCTCATCAGAACAATAGCTATTTTTAGGAAGTTAAAACTGCATCTGTCGACATTACTTTCATCTAATATGAGTAAGTGCTAGTCCAACAAGTTTTCTGATAGGAACAGTAGTTAGTGCTCAGTTCAAGTCTACTGAAAATAAATGATTCAGAGGCCTCTGCACCTTATCTAAGAAAACACTTAAATCAGGCAATAGAATGGTATAAGGAGCCCCTTTTAGACTGCATTCATTCATGATAGCCTTAAAAAAGGCTTAAATTGAACTTCATAAAACCTGCAGAAGGACCATACTAAGATTACAATGTAAACGCTGTATAGATTGAAATGTACAGTTAATGTGGTAGTATGAGCATTCACAAGCATCAATGGTGGAAGGATATCAGACACCACTGAAGGGCGTCTCCTCTTCTTGTCTGGACTCAAAGCATCTCTTCTCTTCTTCCTCCCTGACAATTCATCATTCCACAGCTCTGACAAAGAGACACAAAAAGGCTTAAATATTTTGCTCGGAGTAAAATACTGTGAAAATGTATGGCATTATCTCATAACTGAAATTACAGTGGTAATTACACAATATAAAATGAATGTGTGTGATACCTGATGTGATGTCAATACTGTGTCTATCCTCCTCCAGTCTTCTGATTTTTTCCTCTAATTCATTCTGTACTGTATCAAACAGCAGGAGCTTCTCACTCTGTGTAGAAACAAAATTACATGTTAACACAATGAATCTAGGGATTCTGTTTAGACTTAGCTATATCTCTCTGTATGACAAAAATTAGTAACAACATGTATGTAAGCACGTGTTTATAAATATATATATATATATATCTAACCTCCCAGTGTTGACATGCTGCTTGGAGCTCACAGTCATACTTATTTTTGACAGACTCCAGACACAACTCCCTGTAAATACCTGGCAAATAGAGAAACAAACAAAGTGGGAGTCAATATGTCACACTAAAAATTGTGCAAAAAAATGTATGTGTGTACAAATTACCTGCCACCTTGGTGCGGACCTGCATATTCTCCAATAATACAGCAAGAGGCTCTAAGTATTCTGCTGCCTGGCCAGCCTCAACCTCTGAGAGCTTGCTGTTCACCTGGCTGAGGCGTTCCCGATACAGCCTGTGCACAAATGCACATGTAACTGGACTCATTCTTAATTGAATTTTTACATCATTTATCTTTTCTTATCAGATACACTTAACAACTCTTTAACACATTCTACATTTTAGTACAAGTCATTTTCAGCCTTACTGGTCCTTAAGATCTGTGAACTGTTTTTCCAGGTTGGACATTTCATCCAGACACTCCATCCTCCTTCGCTCACAGTCTTCCTCATCCATTTCTTGACAAAATGAAACACATACCAACATGAGGGAACTTGAGGTTGAATATCTGTATGTATGTGTCATCATGGGTATACAATGGACTGTTATATAAAATAAGACCTTTGTCAGCACCATGAGAACCATACCTTCATAAAATGATTTACTTTAAGCAAATTGTTGATTCAATCATATAGGGAGTGCTGTGTTTTATGCTTTCTCACCAGAGCTGTCACCATCCTCGGAGACTGAGGAGGTGTCCGAGTCCTCCTCCTCCGAGCTGGAGGCCTCTTGCTCCTGCTCCTCAACCTCCATCTCCTCCCCTGTGTTCTCCTTCTTCTCCCGGTCACGGTGTACCGGCATGGCACCTCTGGGGATAGAAGAAGACAGAGGACGGCTCCTGTATCAACCTTTACTAACTTTACGTTGTTGCCTTTTGTGAACAGAATGTATCATCTTTACACCCACTGTACCATTTTATTAGATCATTACGGAAATAATTTTAGTGCTATACAGAAGCAACAGTGAAAAATATTTCAGATTGTCCTTACGTATGCACTAGCTTAATCTGAATGTACTTAACCATACAACTTCATTTGTAAGTAATTGTATTGACAGGTTGTTTGATGTGACGTGAAACGCTTATGTGTCGCCTAGAACGAAACCAAACACATATCGATATGGTAGGATATACAGATTAAAATAAATAAAAATGGCAATATGCAACAACCCTTTTCGCTTTAACAACATATTGGTCTTTAAATCGTTAACAGTACAAATATTCATCAACCCGTCGACCAAGCGTTAAGCTAGCATGTTAGCAAAAATACTACAGCTACGTTAGTTAAGTCGCAAGATCAGCGCGACTTGTTACACAATATTTTGATAAGGATGTTTTAAACTAATCAATATCTCACAAAATAGAGAGCTGTTAGTTATGTGGAACAGTCTTTTAATAAAAACGACGACAAAAAACTGAAACTTACGTTGTTCACAGTGGCACTCGCGTGTAAAAGCTAGGCTAAAAACAAATCTCGGTTAGGCGCCCTTGGTCCAGGGAACTGTAGTTTTCTGTATTGCTTGCGTCACAATGATAACTAACTTAACAGCAGGTGTGAACTACGCTACCCAGCATTCACGATTGCCGCTAGAGGCGGAGAATTCGACCATGGATTTGTTAAAAGGACTTTAAAATCTTAGTCCTAATAGTTTTTTGACATTATATGAATTTATACAACTGTATATAACACATGCCACACAGTGAAAAATATACAAACAAAGGTCATGAGTTTTTGTACTGTCCTAGTGTTGAATATTTCTGGTATCTATTATTTTGTTTTCCCTCCTCCTTTCTCCGCCATGATGTTTTCTAAGTGAGCAGCGGGGATAAGAGCTAACCAGCTAGTTTAGCCGTCAGGCTGCGGACTGTTTTGGAAGGGAGGTGCAATGGATGGATGCTTTACCCCGCTACGTTTTGCCTGAAATTGGTCGTACTTAATGCAAAATGCGCCCTCACCGACAAATATTATCACTCGATATATTCCGCGAGATTGCGGAAAGCTGCTAATTCGCAGCGTGACGTTTATTAATATTCCCGGAGCATCGGTTTTCGTCCTAATTTAAAGATTATCGTTAGCTGAAGCTGTTTAAGTGGCTACAATCAGCGCTAGCTCCTCCTTGCTGTCTACCATCGCATTCTTGTGTCTCCTGCCTCAGGAATGTTCTCAAAAAAGCCTCATGGGGACGTTAAAAAATCAACACAGAAAGTGTTGGATCCAAAGAAGGACGTGTTAACGAGACTGAAACATCTGAGAATAGTCATAGGTAAGTTACAAACCTTGTGAAGGAGCTAACAGGTTAGCTTCAGTCCACTCAGTGAGAAGGCTACACCAAACTCAGTAAGAAAATCTCGAAAGTCAGCGTTACCTTGAATGTTTATAGAGAAACAAGCTCTTTACAAGAAACTTGACAGGTGCTGTGGATTTCCAGGTACACACTCTTTAATTCGGCATTGTCATTAGTCGAATATAAATCATTTTGTTGACTTAATTTTTTTCTGCATTCGTTAATATTTTTAGTTGTAGTTTTTTTCCTTTTTTCACAAGAATAACTCTAAATTAATGGAAAGAATAGCGTCTGTGAATGCTAATCTTAAACTGAGAATGGATTAATTGAGGAATTGAAATGGCAACAACCAGATGCCCTTGTGTTATGAAATCTTGTAAAGACGTTTTGATGTTTTATACATTGATCAATACTGTCACCAAATTATTCTACATTTGTAAAGGCTTTAAACTTTAGTTTGAGTTAGGGCCATTGTATAGATAAGAGTGGGGTGTTATTAAATGATGTGTGTGATCCCAGTGATGCTGTTGTGATTGTTTGAGGGGAGTGTCCGAGTCCTGGACAAAGACACAAGTGCTCTAGACATGTTTGAGATGGGTTACAACACCACAACAATTACACTGTTAATCACTGGTTAGAACAGAGGAGAAAACAGGGTAATTAAAAGGAATGTGGACCTGTGAATGCATGTATGTACTTGTGTTCATCTTATCTGACTCACATATAGTTACTCTCAGACATACACACCCACAGTACAAACACACTGACCGGAGGGGGAAACAGCCTTTACTATTTCCTCTCTATGTCCAGTACAGTAGCTCAACTTCCTGTTTCTATTGTAAGAGCTACTGTGTTTGTGTGTGCTTGAGAAACAGAGAGAAAGGGGTGTGCCCCTGTTCAGTGCTCTATGGGGAATGCAAGACCTTGATAGCAATCACAGAGACTCCAACACAAACGCATTAGAGTCACATTGTTTGAGAAGGAATGTTTAAAAAGTTGAACAGCTAACCACAACATCTTGATGACTATAGTATCTCACCACCACTATTTTATATTTGCACAGTTATGCCCCTTTGAAGAAATGTTTACTTTTGCCATTACAGGAATGAGGACTGTTGACTGATTTTATTTAATTTTGATTTCATGAAAAGAACTTATGATAGATTAGTGATTTATTGTAGTTAGCTCTGATATAGAATAATAACAAAATGTATCTTTGGCTATCATGGATTATCAATAAATTGTTTGTTAAGGTTGTAGAGCTCCACAAATAATCATATTGCAATCAGCCTGTGCAAATACAGAGTTATCCACTTTTTAGCACACATTCACAGTGTTTTTAACAGCACCTAAACCATGTAAGCCTCTGATCTTGTGACTACTCTTGTCAATATTAGTTTTTGATTATTCTTTTTAATTTGAAAGATGTGACTGATTACTACAGTTGCAGGTTATATCATTTATGAACATATTTTTTGAAATTCTTTTACACCACAGGTCACGGTAAAACTCTTCCACCTGCATGTTTTTTGTATAAATAGTTTACTGATAGCACGTTAAGTACTTGGAAAATGTGCAATGCTTTGTCAAATGATATCAAACTATGATATTACTACAACTATGATCTCATAACTGCAGTAATTAAGGTCTCACAGAAAATTACAGAAAACATAACCACAAAAGGCTGTAATCTAAAGGTCTGACTCTGGCATGTATGGTGATATTTTTGGTTTAATGACATAGTATGTGAATGTTTGTATATGTTTGACCTTGGACAAAAATACATTTCAGAGCTGTTTTAGATAGGAACCAGTTCAGTACTCTTTAATACTAATATTACTTTCGGAGCAGCACAAATATGTAGCTAATGAGTGACTAAATAATTGGCTTTATGTTTCTGGAGATGGAACTTCATCACATCAGGTTTTGAAATGCACTACTAAAAAAGATGAAAAAAAGCAATAGGCTACCAAGACCTTACAAGGACAACTACTATGGCATCAGACACAGGCACGCTCTGTGTGAATGTGTGTAGCAGAGTTCAGCTTTCAGGCTTCATATAAACAAACCTAGAGACACGCGATCACTGGAGGCTCCTCTATGTGTGTTGGTGTCAGTTGGTGTGAACCCGTGTGCAAGCTTGTGTGCGTTTGTGGTATAACACAGTCCTGCACGCCTTTCTATTTTCTTTTCACTTTGACCTCGAAGTGCTGTGGGTTGATATGTTTTATCTCAACCTCTGAGCTAGTGTCTCTCCCTCTTAATGACAGTTGTAGCATTGAGACAAAGACTCAGTCCAGGACACATTAAGGTAAACTTCCTGTCCTTGAGAAAAGTGCTGTGCCCTGGGAGCCAGACTGAGCTGAGTGTCCTCCACTGGGCTTGACATGACAGTGTTTCTGTTTAGAGAACCTAAATGCTGTGGTTTTTACTCCCTGTGATGAAATGTAAGAATCATGTGTTGTGTACACACCAGGGTTTTTTCTTCCTCTTAAGACTAACATATTTGTTTTGTGGGATTATTTGGATTTGTGAAGAAGATATCAATGTTTTTTGGACATGTTGTGTGAATAGGAATGGTGCTGAAGTTGTGAATGTTCTGTCTAAATTATTCAGAGAACAGGTGAATTTTTCTGTCTGACCGGACATCGTAGTTTATTAACAGTTAAAATCTCGTGTTGTTTTCCAGAAAATGCAGAGCCCTCTGAGCTGAAGCATTTTTTTTGATCTGAACTACTCCCATATCTACTATGTATTCTTTGAGAACTTTGTCACCATCGAGGTCAGCCTCAAGCAAAAAGGTAAGGTTTGCTAACTGCACATAAATAGAAGTGATCCCTGATAGGCTAGCTATAGAGTTGTACACTACTTCCAGTTTTTTAGGGTTTCCTCAACCTCATCTCTCTTTCAGGTCACAAGTCTCAGAGGGAGGAGCTGGACTCTATCCTCTTCATCTTTGAGGTAACAATGGAATAAGAGGATATGACCATAATAATTAACTGTGTGGTACTTTGTAAAGAACAGACACACTGGTGAATAGTTCTAAATTTAGCTTATCAAGAGGATTTATTTTGTAATATGTGAATAGAGATCAGGGTTTGCCTGTTATGTTTTCTTCTCACTGAACACTCACCATGGAGTGCTTTGGGAATCTGACATCCAGCGTCTGACCTTTTGACTAAATCACTGAAGTGTTTGTGATTCCACAAGCTCTAATCTTCTGTAGGTGGTCCTGTTTCCAGTACTCCAACACCAGCTGGTATTGACCTCAGGCTCAGATCACTGGCATTTTGCAACACCCAGAGCTGGGTGGTGGTGTTTAAAAGAAACCAGGATAAGATAGCAGACAGTGTTTGTGTCTGTACTTCACCTCCATCTGCCTCAATACCCTTCTCTTTAAATCTACAACAGAGATGGGAAAGGAAAAGATTGACTTCTATGTGTTGATTGAAATCAGGCTATAAAAAAATATATTGTGCTAAATGAAATTAATTCGTTGTGTTAAATTTGTACATATTTTTCAATTATTCTTTATTATTTCTTTGTTTTTTCTGTAATTTAATTGTCTGAACCCTATGCCATAAACCTGAAAGTGCTATAGCTACTACAACTTGCATATGGGCAAAAACTTATTTAACTTTAACTGATACAACAGTGAGGAGCTTTTCATTTTTTTTAACAGCCATCAGTTTGTTAGAGAGCATAAAGACTGGACTGTGGAGCAATGGTTGGTTCAGCAATATTATGTGTCCAAAGAATGAGGTCAGCTGACTACCTGAATATACTGAATGATCAGGGTTGAACAGTGCGATGATTTCTTTTTTTTTTTTTCTCCTCCCTGATGACAGACATACTCGAAGATGACAATGCAAGGATTCATCAGGCCCAAAATGTGAAAGAGTAGAGTGAGCATGAGACAGTATTTTCACACGTAGATTAGCCAGCAGAGTCCAGACACTGAAAATCTCTGGATTGTGCTTGACTGGATTGACTTTATGCTCTGATCTTACACTCCTATCATCAATATAAGATTTTAGCCAAAAATAAATGCAACTTGGAAATTAACATTGTGACATTTATTACGTTATTTAAGCAGTGAGTGGCATAAACAATGTCACAGCCAACCTGTGTCGTAAGTGAAGAAAAATGCAAACCAATGAAATATTATTATTACTTCTTTTTGGTCCAGCTCAGTGTATGACAGTTCATCTTTATGTGTATTTTAGCTTATATCAGCTATTCTTTGATAAAACTAATGCTACTTTGTATAACATGACAAGTACTAGCACACAAGAAGCAATATTTGATGTTGGGATTACAATAATTTATGTCTTTTTTTTTTTTTTTTTCCTGCAGAAAATCCTCCAACTCCTGCCAGAGAGAATCCAGAGCCGATGGCAGTTCCACAGCATTGGTAACACTCACACAAAAACACTTACAAAAGTACAAAACAGCTAATCTAGAGAAAAACGGTTCATTAGATTTGTACCTTAAGCTATGTGCTATTGGATCAGGTTGAACCAGTTTTGTACAGTGGCCAGTCACATGATAGAGGAGTACACACGATGTCAGGGACCAACCAAGACTTGTAAAACTGAAGAATGATGTAGCATGGCTGCTGTCTGCATGTACTTAAATACTGAAGTAGCCTAATTGTCCTGTTTCTATTCATTACTGTTGAATGGGGATATTTAGGCCTTTGTCATTGACACTTGACCTGACATCTGCCTTCAAATGAAATCCATAGCATGTAATGTTTCTGTGTCAGCAGATGTTGAACAGTCCACCTCTGCTGAGGCTGAAGGGGATGTCTATAAACTCTCCTTTACACTGTGATTAAATGGTTTAACGTAAAATGGAGAACTACTTGGGTTTAAATGATGCTGAGCTGTTCTTCTTACTTAGGGCTCATCCTCAAGAAGCTGTTACACACTGGAAACTCTCTGAAGGTACTGCTCTGAATCCTCAATAACTCAAAACAAGAAACCTAATTATGCTTTTCTCTTCACGTCCCCTAACTTTTTCTTTGTGGTTTATATTCTAGATCCGCCGTGAAGGTGTGCGTCTGTTCTTGCTGTGGATGCAGGCATTACAGAGTAATGCAGAGCGGGAGCAGCTCTGTATGTTCGCCTGTCTAATACCTGGGTTCCCTGCTCCACTCTGCCATGGGACCCCACGCACCCTGGACACTCTAATCAACCCACCATTGAGCTTAACAGAGAGTAAGTGGAATAATTACTACATAAATGGCTTTTACATGCAGGTATCATTAAGTAAATGATCAAGTTACTGTGTACATGTATGGATATTTGTTTATTATGTATTTCTAGTGAGTCAGTGCTTCAGTCATGCCTTGTTTTTAATTTTTTTTTCATCACAATGTTCTTACAAAAAAGAACAAAGTCTTCTGAACATTCAATGTGATATTACATTTCTACCTGCAGCTCAAGTGACCCCAGAAGAGATCACCCCATTGGTTCCTCCACAGTCAGGTGACAAGAACCAGGAAGACCTCACTGCTTACTTTTTAGAAGCATTGCTCAAATACATGGTAAACCAGGTATTATCTTTTTTTACTAACTCTGCTAACACAAATTATTTTTACAACATGCTGTGGCATATTACTAATGCTTTTACTGGGAGGAGCTAGTTATCAGGTCTGTTTACTACTGGCATTGTAAAATACACATGCTTGTGAGTATTTGGCTAATGATGAATTAGTGACAATTCCTTCCTGACACAAACTGACTTTGTTCTTGAATTTCCTCTGCTTGCTGCAGTTGCATGCACATGCATGCACTCAAACACACAGACGCATTCTGCCTTGACACAATGGTGCTCTTCTCCACTTGACCCTATTTTGTGTGCGTGATGCTCTCCTTATAACACAAGCCTGTTTGTCTGTGTGTGTCCACCAGGCCAAGTCTCTTGAGTGGCGTTGTAAAGAGAACCATGAACGTGGCTTCAGCTTCCTCTTTGGTCACTTCAGGAAGTTTTACCTTCCTCACATTTTCCCCAACTTCGCCATGGAAACCAGTCTGTATAGCCCAATACTGGGTCAGTACCAATCAAACATTTAGAACTAGTCATCACAGAATCTAAAGCTCAGTTCAGACCAAAGATTTGTTTCACATTTTCAACTAAAATGAATGTTAAACAGAGAAGTTGTAGTGGTGTGAACTGGCCCATCTCAGCTGGCCTCAAGCCAGCTGATGGTGACTCAGGTTGTCATTTCACCAATGGCTCATTTTCAAATGTTACACATGTCACCTCTTCAACAACCACTCAACTCTCAGAAAAGTTAGCAAGTCTCATCAGGTAGCCATGTCAGCTTGATGAAATGACAGTGCTTTGGACAGAGAAAAGAGCTGATGACTTAATCACTTTGTTTCAAAGACACTAGTTCTTAAAATGCTGCGTCAGTAGCTATTGTTTTTGTTATGATACCCGGTCCTGTAAACAATGGAACTGTATAGATGACAGAAATGAATAAAAGACGGAATCATCGGTCTCAGGTTCACAGTATAAACTTTCATAGGTTAACTTGATATCCGTTAAAGCACTTGTTCCAATTTCTTGATGCATCATTATTCTGTTGTCACTGTATTTTACTTTTCTATCACTGTTCTATAACTATCCTCATTCATCTTTTTAGATTCCTCAAATTAGGTTCAGGCCAGAAAAGCAGGCAATTAAAACAGAACAGAGAGTCATTGCGATCAAAATTATACATGATTTCCAAAATATTGCCGATCATCATTGCAAGTGGTTTCAAGTTTTATCTCATCTAGTCATTGACTTTTGGTCTGAACTGAGATGTGACATTAAGTTATGTTCAGTCCACGAAGACTCTTAAAAAGAATGATTAATATATTGAAACTCTGGGCCACATAAAGTTTTTCTCTGTTCCTGCAGAGGTGCCTCCAATGCGTCCGAAGCCCTATTACAGTGTGGTGCGCAGAGAGCAGGACAGTGGTGAAGCGGTCTACTGCACCAAGGAGAGCTTCCTTCAGGCCCGGGTCATCTTCATCCGCTGGTTGGTTTCTTTCTGGCTGGAACCACGACCCAATACTCACACACACATCCCCGGAACCGAAGGAGAGAATGTCCCCAAAAATATACAGGTAACATGCATAGGACCTGAATTTATTTAAGGATATAAAATGTATGGAATTTCTATAAAACTGATTATTATTGAATTAGAACACAACTCCTAACTCCACATTTTCCATCCAGCGAGCAGCAGCCGGTCTAGCTGCTCGCTCTGCTGGCAGCTCAGACGACAGTGGTGGAGGTGGGATCCGGTCCGACAACCACCTGGAAGGCAGCAGCAGTTCATCAGGGCTTGGCGTAGGCAGTGGGGGTCTCTGTGGACCTCCAGGGATTGGGGGTGAGCCTGAACAGAGCCACTCGAACACATCTACGCTGACAGAGAGGGAGCCTAGTTCATCCTCACTTTGCTCTATGGATGAGGAGCAGCTGACAGACATGGAGGTGGTGAGGAGAGTGCTGACCTGCTCCAGAACCAACGTCAATTTCATTACAGAGATCTTCAGACAGGTGAGGAGGAAGTAACATTATTGAAAAGAAACTGGGGATGTTATGTGAATGACCACTGACTATTTAGTGTGATTTGATCCTTTTATCTTATCAAATAAGTAAATAAATAGTCATTGTTGTGAAGTTTAATTTGTTTTGATACATTGTCTCCCTCCTCCAACATAGGCCTTTCTCCTCCCAATGTGTGAAGCAGCAGCAATGCGCAAAGTGGTCCGTGTTTACCAGGAGTGGATCTCTATGGAGGACAAGCCAGTGTTTATGAAGGAGCCAGAGGAGGGCCCCTATCCTATCGCCACAGCCAACAGTCTGGATACAGGCTCTCAGCTGGGAGACAAAGAGGACGAGGTAAAAATATTCATTTCATAATGTCTTTGGTAAAGTACTCAACAAAACTTGGAATAACAGCATCTAAAGACCAGAAATAACACCAAATAACCTTTGACCAAACACATTTGCTGATTAAAACCCAGTTAAAAGTAAGTGAAACATGGAGACCACCCACTAACAACCTCCCTTAATGTTATGGTTCAAAAAGTTTCTTTGTTTTTGGCCTTTGTCTGGTTGTTTTGGCCTGTTGAACAATTTGTCATTTATGAATCTTTTGTGGAATCAGAGAAGATAAATAAACACTGTGTTCCCCACCTCATACACAAGTGTGTATGAGAAATGTTCCTGAATCCCACTTCTGTGGCCTGTACTCTATGCTGTACTGTGTTTAATTAGAAAAGAACAGAAAGTTTGTAGTTGCTCATGTTTTCATTTTGAACTGTGTGTTAAGGTTGGTTTGCTCTTCCACTGTCATATGTGATACACATATTTTATTTATTTATCAGTCCCTTTCTGCTATTGATACATTTTCATTTTGCCTCATTTCCATCCTTTTAATTTAGGCCCTTATTTGGGCTGGGCAGTAAAGGGATGATCTGTTTTAGTTTTAGTTGATTTATTCATTGATTTATCTTAATTACTGCAATTTTTCTTAAGAATTGTCTTTTATTTTTATTTTTTTATCATCGATGTAAATGTATTGTTTCTTTTACTCACCTTCATTGAAAGTGAGGCCTTCAACTCAATATATATTCTGAGTTGAAATAAAGGTCAAATGGATGAATGAATAACTCGGTGTGTGCTCATGTGCACTCATTCTCTTTAGGGAATGAATAAGGTGGTAGACGGTGAATTGCTGGAGTACAGTGTTCATGCTGGTGTTCAGACTACACTACAGGTATGCGTCTCACGCCTAAAACATCTAATTTACACACAGACAAACACACACATTCATTTACAGAAAAGGGTTATTTTTACTACTATGTTTTCCTCTTTATTGTTGTTTTTTAAGAGTTCTTTTGATGAGCTTTACAACTGTTTTTCCCCTCTCCAGGTATTTATTACCCACTCTTCCAATGTTTTCCTCCTGGAGCCAGCCAACGACATCAAAATCCTTTTAGAGGAGCATGTTGACATGTGCAAGAGGGTTCTGAACATTTACCGCAGCCTTGTTATGCATGAGACCATGGACCAGAAAACATGGTACGAACACAGCTACAAAGACAAGAAAAGTCACGTAACAGAGCAAACACCTACTCACTGGGGAATGATGGACAACAAATACATCTGATTTCTGTCAAGTTATTATTAAACACAGTGTCTGCCTCATCTGTGTGTTTTTTTGTGATTAGAGGATAATAAATAACTGTTGGCCTCCCTTGTGTTTTTGTTTGTCTACAGGGAGCAGATCTTACTGGTTTTGCTCAGGGTGACAGAATCGGTGATGAAAAGACCACCATCTATCATGCCCCCGGGCAAGAAAAACAACACACTGTCAGGCAGATTGGCTGGACCGATCTTTCAGGTATATTACTATTAATAGCACAGACTGTATACTTTTGTACAGCCACTTTTCTTTTATAAAAATGCATGTGTTGTCTTGCAGACAAACACTAATCACTGTATCGTAAAATAATTGACTGAACAGCACAATATTTGTACTCATGTTTCTTACAGACACTGATAGTTGCATGGATTAAGGGGAACTTAAACGTGTACATCAGCAGGGAGCTGTGGGACGACCTCCTCTCTGTCCTCTCCTCTCTGACCTGCTGGGAGGAGCTGGTCACAGAGTGGTCACTCACAATGGAGACCCTCACCAAGGTACAGGAAGAAGTTTTTAACTGTTGTTCTATTCCTATGACATCATATCCTTTACTTTGTAGTATTGACAACTGATTATTTACCAAGCATTAAAATAATTATATTCACTGTGCATGGACATGATTTGGTAAATTGATATTGGAACTAACACCAGTGACTTATTTGGAAGGATAGATATAAGAAATGTTGTTTCTATAATTTGAATAATGTGTAACTTTACACGCTGAGCTGATTATAAATGAAGTAGCTGTTCAGCTTGTTTTATGTATGGTTAATATTGCTCTTCTTCACCTGTAAACCTACTCTTATCCTCTAATAACATGAGTGCATGAAAACCAGAGGCCTGTCTTACACATTTTTTCATTATTAATCAATAAAGGCTTAAGCTGTCCCCTGTCTGGCACTTTACAATAGATTTGGTGAAGGTGTGATCATCCTATGTGATGAATTGAGTGTTGAAGCAATATTTATGTGTGTGTCTTAGGTGTTGGCCAGGAATCTGTACAGTGTTGATCTGAATGAGCTTCCACTGGACAAACTCAGTGAACAAAAGCAGAAGAAACATAAAGGAAAAGGTTAGTTAATCACCTGAAAATGACATGCTGAACTTCCTATCAGTGGATGTTAATGACATACAGCTGTTCTCGTAACAATGTGACTCAGAGAACTATACATTACTCACTACTACACAGTATAACTCTTAATTTGATGTGGGCAAAAAAAAAAATTAATGATGTCCTACAACCTCAATGGAATATATTATATTTTAAGGTGAATACTGATGTTTATAATGACTATATCAAGGTACAGTTGTATGATATTACATCATAGTCACCCAATAACAATTTTCCTTGTCTTTTTGAATCCATGTCCATCAGGTATTAGCTCAGAGGGCCAGCGGCAGGTTGTTGACCGGTCCTTCTCTAAAGGCTGGAGCAGAGACCAACCAGGACAAGCTGCAGCCATGAGGCAGCGAAGCGCCACCACTGCTGGCTCCCCAGGCATCGAAAAGGCCCGTAGTATTGTTCGCCAGAAGACTGTAGGTCAGTATGTTTATCCTCCTCCTGTGGGTGAGTTAAAACAAAAAATGTGGTGGTTTATTACACTCCTATTTAGAAGGGGCTAGTGTGGGTGGTTGGAGGCGAGTGTGCTTCAGATAAACTTACCTCTAACATTCTAGCTGCTCTGCTAATTAATTGCATTTTTCAGTGACCAGCTCATCTGTAGAGTTTTTTTAAAGTCAACATTTTGGTGAAACTTGCAGAATCCTCATTTTGTTGTGACTGCAAGTTAATAGTCTGTCTGACCACCTTTAAATATGTGTCATGGCCTTAGTAGAAGGTTTAAGCTGTACAATTCCAAGCTGCTACTAGCCTTTCACTGTCTTTCCTCTTAAGCTAACACAGTCTCACTCCTCCTTCACCTGTCTCTCTTCCCTCTTCACCCACCTCCTTCCTTCACTGACCCAAACTTCCTTTTTTCTACACTGGCTTATCACCTCTTTGCCCTAACACAAATTTCTTGTCTTCCCTTACTGAACTCTTCCGTTCTTGTATTATTTTTCTCTATTTCCTTTTCCCTTTCTACATTTACTGCAACGTTTCTTACCCGTCTTTCCTGTTTTCTTTACTTTCTCCATTTTTCCACCTCTTTTACCACCTAAACGATCCCCTTTCTTCCCTTTTTTTTGGTTTGCTTTCGTTTTCTGCCTCACACTCTTCCTCATTTCTTCTTCCTCCCTTCTTTCGATCTTTTCTTCCCCCCTCCTCAGCCCTGCGTAGCTGTTCTACGGGGGACTCTCTGCTGTCCTCAGCCTTTATCCGCAGTGCTAAGAGTGCTCCTGCTCTGGCTCCGCCTATTCCTGTCCTCCTCCACCACCACCACCCTTTACTACCCCCCCTTGCTGACCAGCTGGCAGGTACACTATCTTTGCACTACCTGTCTGCCTGCCCGCCTGTCTTCCTACAAACTTCACTTATATGCACATCTGTCTTAATTTTATGCTTGTTGTCAGTTATCACAATTAAAGCAGCAGTTTGCATGCTCTCATATCAGATTTATTCAGTGTTTTGTATTGTTTTGACTTGAAGCTGGAGAAATGGTTAATTGGGAAAGAGGCATATCTGTTCCTAAGATGTCAGATTGCTTGAGATTTTGCATGTGACCAAAACTTAAGTATTACTCTTCAGTAGTTTAAAGTGATTAGTGATTGTGTTTAGGGATTTTAAATTATATTCATTGTACCCCTTGCAGAATATTTCTGTGTTTTGTGTTTTTTTTTTTTTTTGGAAGAGGATCAAGTATACATCAGTGTAGGCTTGGGCAGGCAATATGGCAACATATTTTCAACAAAAATGCAATATTTATTGCATTGTATAGGTGAAAATGCTGCCAGTTTGAAGAGTGTACAGGTAAAGACTGAAGACTGAAAAAAGATGTTCATGAGCTAAACATTATAATCTAAGCATAGGCTGCATTTTTGTATTGTCACTTGCTTTTCCACCAACATGGAGCTTAAATTTAACCCTTCTGAGCATTTTGATCAAAAATGCATTGGTTTGGGACCTGGAATTTTTGTCTCCAGGTAGAATCAAAAATTGTAAGCTTTCCCTTGGTCTGAAGTGCAAACTTTTTTCGGTCATGTCATATCAATACAAGTTGAAAAGAGGATTGAGGACAGTGTTTGAGTCTGAGAAACACAAGAAAAACTATGAGCAACTGACTATAACTTGTGCTTGTTGATGATTTAGTGAAACACTGAGTTTAAGTTTAAGTTGCACCACATAGAGTAGGCAGACACTGGTTTCACTTGAAGACCAGAACAAGCTTCCTTTTATTAAAATTATTCCTAATAAGACCTGTGGAAACACAAGTTTGACCACTAGTGGCACAAAGACCCCAAGAATCCTAAAGGACCAGGACTATTTTGGTGGAAATAGGTGAACTTGTGTGGTGAGCATTGTCGCCATTTGTATTTAAAGTTGCAGTGCTTGATAGTTTTTTGGTGTCACTTAGCAAAACATCCACAACTGACTTTCAGCAGAGTGTAATTGACAAGTTTTGAAGACCTGAGACGTCTGTATCTACTGCTTCCCTGTTGTCTTGGTTTCCCCTGTAATGTTCTGCCTAATGACTAACTATTTTAAACAACTAGATTAGATGTCATGAGTACCTGATTGTTGACCACATTCTGTCAGATGCAGCCTGGACACCATTGTACAGCTCTGACTCAACACAGAATTTTGGAAAAGTGGCTTCACTTTTTCACAGTGGTATGAAATGAGATGTCTTATGGGTAATTATTAGTCTTTTGATTTGGACCAAGGAGGAGGAGAAAGCAGCAGAAGGAAGGTGTATAGTGTCAAATTCAAGCGTGTTTTTTTTCCCCATTACTGTTTTATACAGTGTGTGCTTCTGTTCAATTTATGAGGTTGCCTTGAAAATATCATCAAAGCCTGTAAACTCTTTTTTTGTGCCTGTACATTTTGCCATAGAAAAAAAACAGTAATGACTTCCAGAGTTCATGAGGTGTAATGAACACACCATTAAATCTCTTTTCCTATGCAAAACTCAGACACAGACAGCAGCAGGAACAAAAGTAGCATAGCTGTAAAAGAGAATAAAACACAGTAGACCCTCTCAGCAGAGATTTTTGCTACATGACTATTTTAATATACTCATACACATTTACCTGCAAGCATGCCAAATAAATTGACCAGGATTCAGTGCTTTGCCAAATTACATGGTCTAAGGTGAGGGAGGAAACAAACAGGTTGATGCTCTGTAGCTTTTACTCAGCTATTCTACATGTCCTAATGTTTATTCATGTACTGCCTGCGTACTTTTCTCCTTCTTGCAGACTATTATTACCACCCTTTTTTATCACTTTGTTCAAATTAAAACTTTATACTTCAAAAAATTTGATATGTGATGCTGTAATGTATAGTTTTGATTTTACTTCATCATATCCATGTCTTGAGTATTTTTACTCTTTGTAATTTGAGATTGTGAGGGGTGTTTTTGTGTGTGTGTGTTTTCTTATTTCTCATATCCTGGTTTTATCACAAAAATATTCACATTGACAGGTTGAATCTCAAAGAGGAAGAGGAATTTCTTTTTTCTAAGGCTTCATAACAAACAGACAACAGAGCATGTTAACAGTAACCTTGTCTGATACTGCATATTATCATGTTCAGTTTTAATCAGATTACACTGAATGCAACTACACCAGTTTTTTGTCTAATCTTTGTTTAAAATTGTGTCCCAGTTTGTGGTTGTGTACTTACACATACATCCTTTCCTCCACTAACCTCACCTCCCTTTCTCCATCTCCCCACATCCACCAGACCTCGAGGACCCACCAATCACACTGACATCCCGCACATCTCGGATGCGCCACTCATCTCAAAGTGACGAGGCCCCTCCTACATCCTGTTCTGAGGTGTTCCAGGGAGGGGCTTGTGACCTGGATACTCCACCTCCTTCCTCTCTGGCACGGAGCAGCAGTGCTTCTGACATCATGGAGCCCTTCATTGCAGAGCGGGTCAAAGGTGAAGACCCTCAAAGGGATCCCAGTTCGATCCTGAATCCTCCCCACCAGCACTCCACAACTACTTCCTTACTTTCAGCCAGTAGCCACGCGACTCCACCACTTCCACACTCCCCATCCTCTCCTTCTTCCACCCCTTTTACCTTTTCCAATGGTGTCGTTTCATCAACGTCAGAGAGACAAGATGAAGGCAATATTTATAATCAGCTCTGGCATCAGATTGGCTCTCAAAGCCAAGGTTCTAGTTCTGATTGGGTTAGTGACTGGGATTCAGCCTTCAACATTCCCTCTGAAAAAGAAGTTGACACAGAGGACAGTGAAACGGGGGCTGGGGTAGAAGAGGATGATTTATTCTCTTCTATTAGGGACTACCTCACCAACAAAGGAAGTGAAAAGAAAGAGGAAACAGAGGAGAGAAGTCATTCAGTAGAAAACAGTGTAACTGTACCTGTACAAACCGGAGTAGCTAGAACACAAATGGAATATGCAGGGCAAATAGGAGAGGCAAGACAGGTGGCACAAGGCAATAGACAGACATGTCAAGGGGAAAGACAGGTAAGTAAAACAGTGAGACATAGCAGTGTGGATTCAACAGAGGAGACTGAGGCCGATCAACGGAGCATCTACGAGTGCTTGGAGTTGCAGTGTCAGTGGCCATCTCCTGGTGTTAGAGGGAGCTTAGAAAGACACACAGGAGAAAAGGAGAAAAAGGGAGGTGAGAATGTAGGAAGAGCAGCAGGATGGGAAGGAAAAGGTGACATGTGGCGGGAAACGGGAGAGGACTGGAAAGGAGAAGGGAAACAGAATGAAAAAGGAGCAAACGAGAGATTTGGTGTCATCAGGCAAGACACTAATAGTGCTGAATCTAGCACTGAGCTAAATCCCCAACCTTTAGACCCAAATAAGGTCAAAATGCCACGTAGTTCCACAAAGAGACACCATTCTGGGGGTGTCCATGTCAGCTTCCGGCCCTCAACTGAGTCTGTCCAGTTCCACAACCCACTGGAGAGTAAAGAAGCCCACTGGAAAGCAAGGCTGCGACGCCTCAGTCACTTCCATACTCATAGCCATTCAGCAGGGGAGAGGCCTGCAGCTGGGTCTGGGGGTGGGTCAGGGGGGAAGCTGGGGGCAGGGAGTGCAGGTAAGTTTGGCTCTGTGGCTGGTATTAGCTATAAAGTAGGGGCACATGAAAGGTCTGTCTCTGGAACTGTGATGGATATCAGTGGGGCTGGGGGCACAGCAGGCACTGGAGGTGTGGAATGCAGGGCTGGACTTGGAGGGGATAAAGACAGACAGCAGCAGCATCCTGTGGGATCCAAACTGAGCTCTGAGGGCCATTCAGAGTTGTCCAGCAGCTCAGGCTCCTCAGGTGTGTCGTCAGGGGTGCGTGGCCGGTTGGGACGTTCCGCCTTGCGATCTCGAGCTTCCCGCTCCCGCTCCCAGGAGCCAGGCAGCACTGCCTCACGACACCACCAGGGTGCTCTTCTTGGTGGCGTCTATAAGAGTGTTGTTCATGCTCTATCCTCCAAGCCCCGGCCCCGAGGTCAAGGGTCATCCCAAGGCTCGTCGCCACAGCGACAGGGCAGGGCCTCCATGGGTGACGCCTCGCTAAGAGATCTCTACTCCCATGTCCTGGGCTACTTTGGACGAAAGACGACCACACCAGGTGAGGATTGCAACGAACGAAGTGCTCACAGTGGACATAACACCAATAAAGTCCAACCACAAACTGGAAAAGACAAATACTCACCAAAACACAAACATCAACAACTCTCTTTTCCTTTTTGGCTGTTTTTAACTGGTTTGTTATGATGGAATGATATTTTTTGGCTGAAACTCATCATCTTGCTGCTGGACTGAAATTCAAACTCCCTGTTGATATGTTTCCTCTTGAACGTAGCCCCTCCTCCAGCCTGCCTCCTTAAGGATCCCTACTCCTCCCATACCTTTCACTTGCTCCTCTACCTCAGAAGCCCCCCTTCCCTTCCCCCTACTCCTGTCCTCTTTCTCTAAGGGCTTTGGGATTTTAACCTCTTCATCTCCCGACCCCCTTCTCCACCTCCTTCTCCTCCCTCTCGTTGATGTTGCATGCGGCCTCCTCGCGCCTCCTTCGCCTCCTCCCTGGACTCCGGCCCCTTTGAGCCGCTCAGAGGGAAACAACAGCTCACAGGGAGAAAAAAGCAACTGTCTGTAAAAGGGAAGAATCCCACAGAAATTATAGAAAAGGTCTTTGCTAAAGATAGCAGGTATAGTTCATTTATTGACCACTAGGAGGCATCGTTGTCCCTTTAATAAAACTGGTCATGTATACATTTGTATATGCAGAATTTCCGAGGATAAGAAAAGGAATTCACATAACAACCAGTTATCTGGAATGGTTATTTGCCTTGAAAACTGCCACAAGATAATGGTAAACACACGTGGTGAAGTAGTGGACTTTTTTCTATATAATGCATCCTGTCCATGTATTTACCTTTGAGTTGGTGGTTCAATACAAATACCCTTTTTTCTATTCATTCTAATTCTCAGAGCAGCAGATAGGAGGAATAGCAGTGGGTTTTAGTATTCAGAATAAATGCCAGATGCTGGATCTGAGCACAGAGATTCATACCACATAAAGCTGTCCTGTTGTGGAGATACTGATCAGCAGTAACTTTTACCTGGTTTACACCATATATATGCCTGTTTAATATCTCTTCTTCTATAACAAATGTGGGATTTGTCACATACATACAGTCATAATGATAAAGGCAGAATCATTGTGATGCTATAGGTAGACCTTATCTTGGGTTTGTCTGTACTTATTACATCTCATATCAGCTTCATTGTCTGGTACATGCTGACTGAAACCAGAAGTATATGTGTTATGATTACCTGTTGTCTGTCTGGCTGTGTGTTACATCAGTTTAATTCTGTCACTACTGGTGGTTATGCATAATCCCTGTTCTCTGACCACGGATGGAGAGTCATCTAATGAAGTTTTACAAGCATATTAACACATCGATTGATTGCATGTTAATGTGCAGTTGTTGAAGATTAGTTCAGGAATTGTGTGAACAACATAGACAAAGTGGTCACAGAGTCACTGCTGCAGCTACTGTCCTCTTCTGTGTATATATCCATATTCCATATACTTTATATACAACCATGGGAGCCAGGTGTAAATTGCAAGTCATGGTAACCCTTTGTTAACATATGTCACAAGTGCTTTACCTGTAGACATTTTTAGTTGTACACCCACCTAAAAATTCTTCATTTTGCTTTGCCCTGCCATGCTGTTCAATGATATTAGATTTGTAAAGATGATAACTGAGAAACCAGACTGTCTCCTTACAGGACAGCCTTTACTATAGCTGTCATATCTTCACCAAAAACATAACGCTGAGGTCTGTAGAGCAGTCATTTTTAAGCACATACATACTTTCATAGAAGGGAAGCAGTAATTTGACTATCAATAGCACATGAAAATTTTATTGCAGACCTGCAGTTTAAAGCCTTTGAAGTGGTGGAATATGCAAAAGGCTGTGAACTTCAACTGCAACATCACAACTTAGCATGTCTACAGGCTTAACCTTGTCATGCCAGTGAGCTGTATGAAATGGTATTAGACTTTAAGACAGTAGCTCAATGTGTTAATCTTCAACTCTTACCTGTTGTAACTGGTGATACCATGGTCAATAACCATTTCAGATGAACAGTGTGCCATTGTTGATAGAAAAAAACATGTGAATATCAAAGCATACAAAAAGTGAATCTGAATAACATTATTTGTAGGTGTGAATGTAAACTGTCCTGTCTTCTGTGTTAACTGTTCATAGTCTAAAGTGAGTATTCCCATATTTAAATCCTCAAAAAAAAAAAAAAAAGTGCAGTAAAGTGAAATCCTCCCCAGCCAGGTGGCAGTAAAATCCAGATTTTCTCTTTTGTGTCTTCTCCAAACCTAATGGATCAAAGCTCTGGTTTTAGGCTGTGTATGCAGCAATCACACATGTCAGCCACAGGTTCTGAAAATGCAGATTATCTGGTTATAATGGCTCAGGTGGCAGGTCAACTCTCATCTGGTTCAGGGTTAAAGGATGCTATCTTTTACCACAGTCTACAAATTTACACTGACCGCTGTCATTGCTAAGCTAACAGCAACATAATCCATAGTAACATAACTGCTCTCGTGTTGGCCTTTGGTATGCTGCTTGTTTGGATCTAACAACATCTATCTCTGTGTCTCTCATGTACTCATGCTGTCTCTCTGTTGGTCTCTGTCTGTGCATGGTGTGAAATAACTCCTGCACCTGCTTTTTTTGGTGGAGTTGGATATGCCTGCTGTGTTGTGGCTTTTTTTTTAACATCCGTCTTTTGACAACTTCAAGGTCTACAGTACATACACATCAGGACTGCTCTTACAATCTAGAGAAGGAGATTTCTTGTTCAGATAGTTTCATGCTTGTTGCGTGGATATTGTGACATTTTTACATAAATCACAAACACATAACATAAAACAGATCCAATTTGAATGGCTGCTATGGTCAGAGTGTAAATTGTGCCAATAATAGTGTAAATTGCTTTTACTCAAGGACTGTGCTATTTGAAATTACTTTTTTGACAGACTTAATTGCAGTATTTCTATTTTATGCCACCTTATGCCTCTACTCCACTATATCTCAGAGGCAAATATTGTACTTTTTACCAAACTGCATTTGTCAGTCAAAATGTATGAAACAATACAGAACTATATTAAATTGCTCTTACACGTAATTTTGGCAATAAAACTAAAATAATGCACAGTACGTTAAATGAATGCATTTTCAGTAGTGAGTACTACAATTTTTTGTGAAAGCACTTTTACTTGAGTAGAAGTTTCAGCTCATGGCTTTTACTTACAATGGAGAATTTGTACTTTGTGGCACTTTTCCTTCAGAATAAGATTTGAGTACTCCCTCTGCCTTCTCAACGTAGCAACTCCAAAACATAATTAAATCCAAATCTAAATGTCACCATATCCTAGACCAGGCCTGTAATGGTGTACTCGGGGGTACCTCTAGTTAGTGAGACAGAGGCAGCAACTATTACATATGTATAGTGCATTCTATTTAATTAAAAAGAGTGTTTTATTGTGTGAACTGTTTGTGTGGTTGTGAATCTGTCACCACCTTCATCTTTGCGTGTTTCATGTCTTAATGTTACATCCAGTTCTCCATACCCATTTTTCATCATTTGTGTGGGTGCGCAGATGTGTTTTCTTTTCTTTGACAATGGTCCGTGTGTTTTAAGTCTTAAACTGTTTTTGTGTTTCTCTATGCATGCATAGCCAACAAAGAAGAGGTGGTCCAGAAAGCACGTCCAGTCTCCAGTGATGTTGGAAGCAGTAATCCAAACTTCTCTGACCTCATGGATGAGTTTATCCAGGAAAGACTGAGAGCCAAAGGAACAGCGGTCAGTACAATACACATATATAATTGAGGATATGATGGACATGATGAGGACTTTTCCATGAATTACTCCCTTTTTAAGTTTTTTTGGTCACAGCTTTTGAATTTCCTCCTTGTTTTTGAGTTTTTGTCACTAGGTCTGTGCGCTGTAAACACTCCTCTCCTCCTCTTCTTACAGGGTCGTCGTGGCAGCAGCCCAGGCAGTTTGGAGGTTCCTAGGGATTTGCCAGAGCTCCTGGAAGGTGCTCAGAGTCCCGGATCTCGACCATCAGATGATCTCCGGCCTATTGATGACCCGGGGGTTCCTTCTGAGTGGACGTCACCAGCAAGTGCCAGCGGTTCTGATGTCATCAGCTCAGACAGCCAATCAGATTCCTTCAATGCCTTTCAATACTCCACCTGCAAATTTGACAGTAAGGAACGATATAACTATTTATGCACATTACATGTAAAATCTGGAAGATGTCTTGGGCATTTCTCAATCTGTATTATACAACATTTACACATAAAAATATTTTTTAAAATGTCTTGTCGTATTTTATAACTTGTGTACCTAGAGTATGTCAAACATTTCCAACTATGTTTGAATTCAGAATCTTTTTTTTTTTTTCAGTAAAACTGCCATTTCTGTTGTTGACATAATGTCTCTTTTACAGGGAAACTCAGTAAACACTATGTAGTAATAGTAAGGCTGCAGTATTTTACCCACACTAGCTGCATAATTTTCTTTTTGGTAACATAAAGTTGATTGCTAACTTTACCATTAGAGTGTACTCATCTAATCTTAAATTAAAATGTAGCTTACATTACTTGCATCTGTTTCATTAGACCTTCACTGTACATTACTAAATGTAATGTGAATAAAATGTTAATTTCTATGTCTGTACACATGATTTCTGCATGAATGCATTTATTGTAAGATGTCTTATAGTTTGTTTAAAATGAGAAACAATGCCATGATCATTCTTTGAAATTGCTGTCTCAGTATAATATCCCATAATGTGCATAACAAACAATATTTCTCATCCATTTTTCTGCATCGTAACAGAAGCTCAGTGCAGCATTAACTCATACATGTTTACTCTCTGTACTAACCTATTAGTGTGTGATGTAAAATAATGTCTGGATTTTCTTTTTGTAAGATTTTACATTCAGTTCAGAGTCATGTGGAGGAGGAGTTGGTACTGGAGGTGGAGGTGGAGGAGGTGGTCGAGGCAGTTCACTGGACCAAGACAGCTTGGGAGGAGGTATGGCCTGTGAAGAGCACGAAGTGGCCAGTTTGACAACACTTCACATCGACTCTGAGACCAGCAGCCTGAGCCATACTGTCACTGTTACTGGTATGTGCATAAAGACACAAAGACCTCAGTAGCTCGAACATTTCACTGTAACTTGACAAGATTTTTTATTTGTCAGCATTATTATTAAAATTACAGATATCTCACACCTTCTTTTCTTCTCTTTTTTTTTTGTTGTGTTGAATATTTCCTTGTGTAGGTTCTGAGAGTGCGTCTCCCATGCACTCCCTTGGAGGCTCTCGATCCCAGACCCCATCCCCTGCCACACTGACGGCTGAGCACACTGACCACACACACTCTCATTCACACTCCCACACACACTTACAGCTGGACCAGAAACTCCACAACTCAGTCCTGCAGACCCCTGATGACCTCGGTAATAATGATGTGCACACTCATGGACATGTCATCATATACTTAAGACAGAAAGCACTTCTTGATTGCAAAATACTTAACAATTGATTGATTGATTGATTGTAGAAACCAGTGAGTTCCCGAGCGAGGACTGCAGTGTGATGGCAGGCGGTTCTCTAACAGGATGGCATGCTGATGTTGCCACGGTAATGTGGAGACGGATGCTGGGTATCCTGGGAGATGTCAACAGCATCAAAGACCCAGAGATTCATGCTCAGGTCTTTGACTACCTGTGTGAACTGTGGCAAAACCTGGCCAAGGTGCGTACTGACACACACATTTATTAAATAAATACAAGATAATATTGCATTATAGTTATTATTTTTGTTAAAATTATTCTTTCTTTGCAGATCAGAGATAACTTGGGCATTTCTCTGGACAACCAGTCGTCTCCACCACCCCCTGTGCTGATCCCACCCCTCAGAATCCTCACCCCCTGGCTTTTCAAGGTGACTGAAAGTATCTCTGGTATCCATAACAATGACCTAAAGTCACACAAACAAGTAGAAAAATGGATGCCAAATACAAATTCTAACAAGAAATTATTGCATTCCCCTGCAGGCAACCATGCTGACAGAGCGTTACAAACAGGGAAAGCTTCATGCCTACAAGCTCATCTGCAGGATCATGAAGAGGCGGCAAGATGTTTCTCCAAACACTGATTTTGTCACGCACTTTTACAACATCATGCATCAGGGGCTGCTGCACCAAGACCAGGTAGAATAGAATAGAATAGAATAGAATAGAATAGAATAGAATAGAATAGAATAGAATAGAATAGAATGGCCTTTGTTATCATTGTGTGTACAATGAAATTAGGAACTACTCTGTGTCTCTCTAAGGAAAGGTATACGAGTAGATGGGTCTGAGGATTCACTTTTACTGTACATTTTGAGCAGCCAGTTGTCAAAGTATGTATTATAGGGGGTGAAATACTTTGTTTTTGGATATTGTATTGGAATGGTACATTTGAGTCTTGTCCTTTTATAGGATATTGTGAATACCATCATAAAGCACTGCAGTCCAAGGTTCTTCAGTATCGGCCTACCTGGAGCCACCATGTTGATCCTGGACTTCATCATTGCAGCTTCTAGAGTCACTGCCTGCTCATCGCTCAATGTAAAAACAAAAACACTCAATTAGTTGGGGCACTTTTTAACACACCTGTACAATGCTAACCTATGCCTTTCTGTTTCTCCTTCCCAGGCCCCCAGAGTTGAAGCCCAGATCCTTCTCGGCTCTCTGGTGTGTTTTCCCAACCTTTACGGGGAGCTTCCAGCCCTCCATCCAACTACAGCAGATGTAGTACTTACCAAGTTCCCAGATGTAAAAGTAAGTAGAGGCAATATTTTGGTTTTAGAAAAACAGCATTTGTTTCTGTAGCTGCTGTTGTAACTGTCAGATTATACCTTTAAACAGCTGTGTCTGACTGTGTTCTAACTTTGCTAACAAAACTTAAGGTCAGACGTGTAAACCCAGCATTATTTGCTGTGTGTGTAACCCAGTTCAGCCCAGTACAACGTCTTCTCTCCTCTGAGGGTGTCCGAACTAAACTAATAGGTTAATGTCTCATCAGTCATTCGTGTAATAGTCCAGAGCTATGGGAGTAATGCTGTTATTGTTATTGTTGCTGTGTAAACACTTATTTCCATGCATGGCAGCATCTCAAGCCTGCTCACTGTTTTTTTTTGCAAGATAGAAATTTGTTTTGAATCCCTATGTGGTCATTAACACCAACCATGGAACACAATGAGTGAATGTGTCTGGAGGTGTGTGCAAATGTGTTTGTACTCTGACTATGTCCATATTTAGTTCAAGGCATAAAATAAGTTAGCATCTCATAATGTAGTGTTTTACATCAGTCTTCTCATGTGGCGGTTGTTCACTACAATGTGCTTCGCTTTGTGAGGCAAGCAAACTATATTTGTGTGTATGGTGTGCATTTCAGGAGCACATTATCAAAACCATCCTGACATCTGCCAGAGACGAGCCTTCAGCTCCTGCCAGGTAAAGACTGTACAGAATAGTATGAGCAAGAGAATGCCCTGTATAATGGAATGGAATGAATCAACCTGTGAAAGAAAGAAATGAATTACCTATACTTTATGTTTATTTATCCTCTTACACCTGTTTCTTTAAATATCTGCATATTATCATTATGTTGATGTGCATATGTGTTCACTGTGTGTTCTGTACCAGCTCACATTATCCTTTGCTTTGTCAGGTGTGTGGCCCTGTGCAGTCTGGGCATCTGGCTGTGTGAAGAATTGGCTCATGGGACACAACATCCACAAATTAAAGATGCACTCAATGTCATCTGTGTTACTTTGAAGGTCAGTCAGCTGTAATGATGATAATAATCTGTGTATAGCACCTTTCATATAGAAGACATGAAACTCAAAGCATTCTAAAAAAAAAAAAAAAAAAAAAAAAAGAAATTACTTGCGTCCAGATACTTCAGGTAAAGCTGACCACGGCAGAATTTAAATGCATAACAAAAATATACTAGACCATTTCTGTAACTATATCACAGACAGACTTTGTAGTAATGCAATAAGATACAGTTCCAGTTTAAACTAGAATATACAGAATACATAACATAAGTTGGAAGGTAAAACCCACTGAATACACTAAAATGGAAAATGAATACAGACTCACCACTTAAACCTTTTAAAGCCTTTTTAGAATACCAGTCTTGGACTTCAATGAGTATTTTGGTATGTATACAGTAAATGTGGTACTGTACTTATTAACAATGTAATGAAAGCTCAGAGTTAAACACAAACTAAAACTTTGTCACTGACTTGGTAAAGATCACATATCATCCAAGCTGAATATTATGATGTGTCCCTGTTTGCTGTGGTAATCTCTGTCTCTGACTGTGATCCAGTAAAATCACACCAAAGCAATGACTCGGAATCAAAGAAGCGAATGATTGGCTGTCTGTTACATTGACATACGCACACCACAGAAGTGCCTAAACATCTGTTCCTCCTCTTCTCTGGATTGGTTGGATTGAATTAATTAGGCTTAGTCTAATAACTCAATGCTGATTCCAGTGGCCATTTCATGATGTGCAACTACAAATAAAGTAGAGCAGTATGTAAATGTATTAATACACAAGACCATAAAAAAATTAAAGTAACACTTTTCTGTATATTTAAATGAAATTTGCATTTACTACTGTGTAGAGGATTCAGTTATCTTTATGTATATGTCTCTGATTAGAAGACAGAGATGTCTTCAGATTTGACTATAATTGACTGTGTTACTTTTCTGATTTACTGGACAGTTAAATTGTGAATGCGTCCTAACATTGCAGGCTCTGGAGTGTGATGGAAAACATTGTTGGAGATGATTGTTAGTGTTGAGAAATGGGGAAATAGCCTCAGTTGGTATTGTCTGTTTCAGAATAATACCGTCCAACATTTACTGTCTCATCTGAAGCCAAGTGGCTCTAGATGGACACAAACAGACACACACACACATACCTTTTCCACCTTGGAATCCCTAGCTTGTGTATCGGCAGCCAATGGCCCGCTAAGACACTACAGCAACACACCAACACACACTCGCATTCACTTACTCCTGGGAGCAAACCCTGGACCGTCAATATGTTTGGTCCTCCTTCAGATAGGAGACTAATCCAGAGGGAGTGCTGCAAGCTGTGTATCACACACACATGCACATCTTGTCCACTTTTGAATCTCTTGCCTTCGTACTAGCAGCCAGAAGCCTGAGCCATGGGCTCTGGGATATGTACATGCAACCACACATACACACACAGAGCTGGAGGGATTGTCATATGTCCATGCAGAGCCACTTCTTCCTGTCGTCCCTCTTGTGCTCCTACCCATCCTTTGGGCTTTTTAGAAGCACTGATCATCAGAAAATCCTGACTGGTCAGTAAACTGTCTCATTCATGCATAAGTGACATTTTATTGTGATCTAAAAGATAGAGACCCTAATTTAATATAAGCATTATATTAAAAATATATATCAAACTTTATTTATATATTTATAACGCATTTCATAGACTTGTGCAAGGTGCTTTACAGATGATTATATAAGACAGTACAAACCATGTGAAATATAATAATATGAAATAAAAATTTGATTAAATGCATCACAGACAGTGCATAAAACTCAAAAAATCCATGATTGCATGAAATAAAAATATTAGATTAGTGTATCATCTGGGATGTTGGCACAGTCTTGATGTTCTGGGATATAATGAAGTGAGTGTTGTCTCATTTAGTGCCATTTCATTTGAAGTTAAGGTTATTGGGTTAAAAGTCTTCTCAATCACTAGCTGTGATTTAAATCACTTTTTCTAAAGTGTCTCAACTTCACTCAACCTCAGAACCTAGCTTTAGTTTTTTGTCCATGTTTGTGGACAAGAGTTTCAAAGCTTTGTTTAAAAAAATTGAAAGCTGTCTACTGCAGAGATCATTTATTGGGGAAAAAGGATAAATGTGGACAAAAAAAAGACAAGAAAATGTTGTGTCATACTGTTTTTACTAGAGACAATATTTTTAGGCAAGAAAGCAGAACCTTCTTCTGTCCTGTGTCAGGAGGTTAATTTAGTTATTTAAAATGGAAAGTAAGCTGTACTTAATTGGTAAAAAGTAGAATTCAGTTGAATCTGTGAATAAAATATGGTAAATAAAGTGTATAATATATGTGAATGAAATGTATTACGTGTATTAAATCTGTCAGCCCAAATCTGTAAACCACTGAAGACCATTAAAGTTAGAATTTTCCTTATTCTAAATAATGTTTACAGTGATTGTTTCAAATGTACAAACCTTTGCAATGACACCAACATTGTCTTTTACTTCCCAGTATCCCAACAAGAACGTAGCACTGGTAGCGTCAGACATCCTTCACCTTCTGATCAGCTACGTGGATCACCTTCAGAAATTCCCCCCTGACACTCCAAAGAAGATCATAGAGGTGAAGCAATAGTTAATCATTTTCAAATGTTTAATTTTTGTATGATTAATTTGCAGTTACATAAACCTTTGTTACCTTACTGTTACTTCAATGATAAATATGTTTGTGTAATTCTCCCTTTTTTGTGTTTTAGATTTTGATTGCCACCATCACATATTTACTTCCTTCCACTGAGTCGTCTCCTCATGAACTTGATAAGAGGGTAACGATAACAAACAAGTTCTCATCTCTCTCTTTGGGTTGTCTCTTTGTATGACCTGTTTATCTGGACAGGTTTTCATGCGTGTGCTTGTGTTGCAGTTGGTGGTGTCTCTCCTGTTGTGTCTGTTGGACTGGGCCATGGCTTTGCCGCCAAAGACTCTCCTCCAACCTGTTCAAACACGAAGCCCTCCAGAGAGAGACCAACCAACCAAGACCCTTCTAAGCTGTATTTATAAGGTATGGACATGTCTGTGTGCCCTCATCATATTGATAGTCATGAACAGTAACATTATATGAAGCATCAGTGAAGAAAAAATGAAAAGCGTCCTTTTTCTTGTTCACATCTTTGCAGGTATTGCATGGCTGTGTGTACGGAGCACAGTCTTTCAACAGTCCAAAGTATTACCCACTGCAACTCTCAGACCTGCTGAATCCAGACTATGACCCCTTCTTACCATTGGAGAGCCTCAGAGAACCAGAACCTCTGCATAGCCCGGACTCTGAACGCTCCAGCAAACTGCAGCCTGTCACTGAAGGTACTTTATCCAACACCACAGAAAAACAACACACAGTTAAGGCCCATTGTAACCTTTGAGTGACAATATGATGTGTCAGTGTAGTTTTCAGGGTGGTTTTCATGGAAAAGTAGTGCAGGTGTTTTTTTTCACCAACTTGTCAGATGTATTGTTCACACACCAGAAACACAAACAAGAACAAATTGCAGGGGTTCTGTTCCTTAAATAGTCTATAATCCAACTATCAGAAATTTAGGCCGGCGTTATCAGTTGATTGGATTATGAAGTTAGTATTTCTTTTACAAAGTTATATCAATTTTAGCCTACTCAAGTTTATTTTTAGGAAGAATTTATATCAGTTGTATTGATTTATTAGAATGTACTCAGCTAGTTGCGATTAAGTGCTAACATGAGATCCCCCTCATCAAAAAGGTACTCCCAGAAGATATTACTTGAAATTTATGTTAATGTTATTTTCTTATAGACTTAATTCAGTGTAGAGAAAAGAAAACTTAATGCTTGGTTTATGTCCAATATGAATTTGAAGCCTCCTGGCTCTGGAGTTACATGGAAAATTTAAAAACGCCTTTGGCAAATATCTGTCACCAGTCAATGTAATTCTATTTTGACAGTGTGAGCATCACCAAGTCTCATGTGGATTAGAAATAGCTCTTAAATTCATAATGATCTAACAAACCTTAGGTTTAACTAGGCTAAACCTGTAGAAACCATGCAAAAGTCCATAATTTTTCTGTTTAGGTAAGCTATACACATACACCCACACATAAACTCACACTCATGACAGTATGACCCACAACCAGTCACAAAAGCCACTGTCGATCACCACAGATTAAGGAAGTTAGGTGTGAGTGTGTATGTATGTGACCGCACTGTGTGAGACCGTGTGAGTCAGTGTATTGTCTCCTGCTGGGGTCTACCAGGACACAGTGACTAGTCTAATGACTGGAGCACCCTGACAGGCCATGCCTCCTCTTTTCTCCTTACCTCTCTTCCGTCCTCCAGTCTTTACTTCTAATATTATTTTCTTTACTTCTATTATTCTATCAACCCTGTCCTCTGCTAATTTTCATCTCACTACTTTTATTCTTCACAGCACTGTCCTTTGTTTGTTTGTCTTCTGCTTCTTCTCCTTCTTCCTCCTGAGCTCTCTGGAGGTTTAGGGAGTCGTTGAGAATGCCTGGTCAATACATATCTGTACTCTGCACAGAGCCTTGTCAATAAGGAGCTGTTTGAAAAGCGTGTGTGTGTCACACTGTGTGTGTAATGATGTTGATTAGTCTGGATCTGCTGGCAGCACAGTGTGATGGCATTGGCTTCTTCTCAGCATGGGACAAACTATATACAAGCTGAATGTACTTCTAGGATTTACAGTAAATCCTAGAAGTTTGTGGATCTTTGAACCTAAATATCAAGTGTGAAGTTTGATTGATGACAGATTTATAGTATACGGTAGCCTAAGTGTATCTATATTTCTAATTGTATCCTGTTTTTCCACTATTTGTGTTTTGTCTTCACAGTTCGTAGCCGTATTCAGCAGGGTCTGGTTTCCATTGCTGCCAGAACAGTTATCACACACCTGGTCAACCATCTGGGACATTATCCAATGTCCGGAGGGCCCGCTACTCTGTCTAGTCAGGTACTGTTCCTGTGTTTTTAGATTTAATATCAGCAGGTTGCTGAGAATCATCCCTACAGCAAGATAATAAAGTCTTCATTTGACATTAAATGACACTTAACCTTTTGGCCCTCTATCCTCTAGGTGTGTGAAAATCAGGACAACCCGTACTCTGAGAGTGCAGATCTGGGGCCAGAACTCTTCCACTCACCAAACCTGCAGTTTCTGGTTCTAAATGGCTCTACACTGCTCTCTGTACTTCAGGTACTACACACTTTTTACAAATGTTGCATCAGTTTTTTTAAATAAGAATTTTCATACAATTTTATAATCATCTCTGGTGTCAGTTTGATGTTGCCTTAAGTCTGACCATATTGACTTAATCCCTCAGACATCTGTGAGTGTTATAATTTTAAAATTTATATAACTTTTTACTTTAATTATTAATGTTAATTTTACAAGTGCATAAGTAGTCAATTTTACCTTGTTTTTTATGTTTGACTTACTGCTTGCTGTAAAATGAATTACCCTTAAGGGATAAAGTACACCTTGACCTTGACTCACTTTGTTTAATTAATTTTCATGTCTAACTGAGTAATGTCTTGATTTATAGAAGCAAAAAAGTTCAGTTGAATGATATCATGGCCTGAATCTCTCTTCACAAAACTGCAGTTTATTAAAGTTCCAATATTATACCATTTTATTCTTGTAGTAACTAGTCCATTACTATGTCATCTTTGCATTAGCACCACAGTCAATATTTTCATCTGTGTTGCCTTGTTCATATCGTGAATGAATGTTTATTTACAATTCCGGATTCCTTTTTTTAAATTTTCCAGATCCGGTCAGAGTCTGGTGTACCAGGAGGCGGAATGACAGCCGGTCTGTCTTCTGCTCCCGCCTGCGTTCGTGTCATCATCCGAGATGTAGCCGGAAAGCACTCCTGGGACTCTGCAGTCCTTTACGGACCCCCACCTTGTTCCCCAAACAGTCCTGCTCATACACTTTTGACTCACACACAGTCTTCTCACATTGGGAACCTTCACTTACACACCCCGCCAGGCGGTCCGCCAAAAAGGATGGACGTAAAGAGAGAAGACAGTGTCGAAGAAGGTCAAGATGAGAGAGAGGAAGAGGAGGGAGGAATGGGAATGGAGGGGGAAGAGTTTCAGGGGGAGGAGGAGGGAGAAAAGAGGAAAGTCAGTGAAGAGGAGAAAGGAGAGCAAAGAGTAGTTGAAGGAGAAAATGGGCTGCAGGAGGAGGAGAAGGAGCACAGACTGGATGAGGAGGTGGATAGAGGAGAGCCAGGCTTAGAACAGATGCTAGCTCCACCATTGGCTAAACGCATGTGTCGGGAGGCGGTGCCTGCGTGGGATTCACTGAGGGAAGGAGACGACGCACTGGATGAGATGCTTCAGTACCTGGGATACTCCAGTCCTGAGTGTCTACAGAGAGCAGGTAGACAAACTGACTCAAAGTGTTTGTCAGTGACAACGTAACAAACTGCATCACATCAGAGCTTTCCACCTTTCTGTACCTTGATCTGGCACTAAATTAAGCTAATTACTTGTCTGAAATTGTAATGAGAATGAGACATAGTGACAATAACAACCCTTAACTTTGTCTCCTGATTGTTCCTCAGGCATGCCACTGAACATCCCCGCCCCTCCCCCAGCTTGCGTTTCAGAAAAGCAGGAGAACGACGTGATCAATGCCATTCTGAAGCAGAGTGCTGCTGAGAGAGAGTTTGTCCTTCATGTATGTAGCGTCCATATTGATACGATTTGACAAATGATTCCTTGATGTGTAATTAACTCTGGGCTCCTCATAAGATCAGTACAAACTGGCGTGTTATTTGTCTAAAGTACATCTAAAGCAGAGTAAATATAAACAGACTGATGGTTATCTTTCTTCTGTTGAAGTCATGTATATTGTGTATAATAGTCAAAACTAATACCCTGCATCAAATAGTTCTTGTTTTGAGTTTATCAATGGGTTACAGTTAGGGCGTCATTTACAGACAAATGTCACATTATGATGTTTTCTAAAATTCTTGGCTTCTGTCTAATAATCCCATGTGATATGTTCATAACTAACTTTAATATTTAAATGATTGTGACTGAAATGACTGTTTTTTAATGATCTTAATTGTGATTTTTGTTGCTTATTTCAGAGAGGTGAGGAGTTGAACATGAGAGCTGTGCAGCAGACTGAACCTGAGACTGAGACGTCGCAGTCAGCCTTCTACTACTGCAGACTACTGATTAATATACTGGGACTCAACTCCTGGGAGAAGAGGTGACATTCAACAGTTGATATTAAAAGATTTTACTGTTTTCATGTATTCACCTCCTTTTACAGACAATGATGTTTCTACACTACATCTCTGCTGTCAACCAGTAACTTGCAAATATAACTGCTGCTTTAGTTACATTAGTTTCTAGTTTGAACTGTGTTTGGTGGGATCCTCTTGTCAGTGGTGTTAGAGCAGTGGTCTCCAAACTTTTTCAACTTGAGATGCGATGAAGAAATTTTATGTCACAAAATGTGTCAAAAATACCTCGCAAATTGCCCAAGATTGACATTTTTTGTCACTTTTCTCTGCCGTTTTCTTGTCGTCTTGGTGCATCATTTTTGTCCTGTTGTGTCTTTTACATCATTTTAATCTTTATGTTTTTATATGTTGAGGTCACCATTTCTAAACTTTTCTGCTGAATTCACTTGTCACAACATAATTCACATACTATCCAACTGCTATACCTTCTCAGCAACAGTAACAGCTCTGTGACCTATTTTTCCCAACTCTGAGTTTGGAAAACAGGAAATGTCAGACAGTTTTAAAGCTGTTGAGATATTATTACAAAAAAAGAAAAATTACAACTAAATTTTTGGACTAAAAACCAGTAGAATTTACCCTCTGAGTAAACTGAATCTGTAACGTTCAGTGTTTAGTTTAGTGAGTGTATAACTGCCTGAAAATAAAAACGGATGTGTTTACTGAGCTTGACCTTTGACCTAAAATGACCAATATTTAATAACCTACCATCACAGTCCTTAGGAGCTCCTGCAGAAAAATCAGGGCGGTTGCTTCATAATTTTGTACACTAGACTTCTAACAATGTTGGTGAAAATATAAAAAAGTTTTTACAGATGTTGTGCCTGAAAAGGTTTTCTGTTAAAAGGCATGAGGATGTGTGTGTGTGGGGGGGGGGTTCTTTTTCTTCATGAAAATACATCAGGTGCTGCTTGAATGCTAATGACTTTTTTTTTTTCATAAAGTGTTTTGTGCTAATTAGACATCATGTTTTTCCATTCATATGTCAGAGTATTTCATCATCTCAATGACTGTGGGCTAAAACACACAATGTTAAGGTATCACTTTAAATGTGTCTGGCCAGCTAATGGACACTCATCACTCTTTATACTTTATCCAGTGAATTACACCATCTGCATTCAGCCAGTACAATAGATTTCTTAACAGACTACGCATCAGTGTGTGTGTGTGTGTGTGTATGTGTGTATATGTGTGTGTTGGAGAGAGTGTCATAATGACTATAGTACTCTATTGATCAAGCTCAACCCATTTGGAGTTAGAATAAAAAGGCAGTAGTAGAAGAAAAGAATGATGGAGAGAGAAGTGGCGCATCAGAAAACAGGATGAATGTGGCATGTGTATTCATCACGTACGAGAAAAACAAAAATTGAAATGGAGTAAAGTAAGTGAGAGAATATGGAGGAGGAGAAAAGGGAAGAGAAATTTGGAGGACGTAAAGGAAAAAACAGAGTGACAGATGAGGAGAGATTGACTAATTATCTGTTATTGTCCCCTTATGTCTCTCCAGGTATTCATATGGGGTATTACAGACACTAAGATACTGACATTCACCCCTGTGTCGCTGTGTGCGGATGTGTGTGTGTGTGTGTGTGTGTGTCTTCATGTGTGTGTCCCCTTTTATGCTTTTCCCTATAATCCAGGGTGTAAATGGAGTCTTTGAGAGCAGAGAATGAGGCCATTACCAAGTATCAGTTTAATAAAGAGCAAATTGCTCCCTCTTTCTGTCTCTCTTTCTCTCTCTTTATCTACTGCTCTTTCTCTTTTTTTCTGCTCTAAGAGCGACAAGAATGACGTGTCATTATCAGTCCACTCCAAGCTTCACTGCTCGAGTCTTGGTTTTATGTCAGGGGTGCGGAGGTTGGCAACCAGCCCCTGGAACATTTTCAACAGTCCCTCGACGAGTTAGTTGGCATAAAAAGGTTTTGCTTTGTTTTAAGAGTATTTACTCTTTCCCCTAAGAGTAGTGTTACTTTTACCAAAACTAATATATAATAGTTAATAATAATAATAATATCCAGTTTTCAGTTTGTATTAAAAGCCAGCTGCAGTTAGGAAAAATAGAGGGGTGCATGAAGCGCTATAGTATAAATGATGCTATAATCTTGTGTTTTGTCTGGCAACAAGATGACAATCTAGTGTGTAGTACAAAAAGAAAAAAAGAGATTTTTGAAAAGCTCAAAACTCTGGTGTGGAGCACCAACATAATCTGCAGCATGTTTAAAAACAAATGTGCTCAATTTGGAGACTCCTTCTCTATTGTAAACAGGGATCTTTTCTTTTTCTCTTTTCAGTGGGAATGCATAGCCTGACTTAACACTTACAGAAGTAGAGAAATGTAGTGAAGTGCCAGAAAACAATTTTGTGCTGCATTTTTTGTCAGCTGTGTGTTAAATCATGTTTGTATTATTTTGTTTTTCTGTCCCTTTTTTGGTTGTTTTCACCAGAAGCCCTGCCAGCTCTACACCATGTCCTATTAGCTGGCACGTGGTTGGTTGTTTTCTTCCAGGAAATAGTGACAAAAACAGGCAACTCGTCAATTACAAGAGAAGCCTGTAGTAGTCAGATAGTGGCAGACAGAAAGGTTTAACTATAACTTTAGATAATTATTCCGAACCTGTTCTCCATGTGTTTGTCTTGCAGGAGTAACTTTCATTTGCTGAGAAAGAATGAGAAGTTACTGAGAGAGCTGAAAAACCTGGATTCACGGCAGTGGTAAGAGTATATGAAATGTCTTTGTCTTTAACTATATTGTCTCCTATCTACTTTTCCCATCTTTCTCATTTGTTCTCTCTTCACAACTGCTTAACAGTAACAACTTTAAGAGTCATAACATGGTTCTAACAATATCGTACTTTAGGGATAAGTAAGAAATATTGCTGTACAATTTTATGTTGGATATTTTAAGAGCTTCAATTAATTAAATGACTATTGATTTAATTAATAATTATTGTTTTGATAATCAGTTAATCAGTTAGAATAATAAGAATCAAAAAGATCAGACTTCTTTTTAAATTTGAGTGTTTTCTGGTGTCTTTTTAATAACTCGAACAGATTTATTAGAAAACATGCTGAACTTTCAACTTTCTGTACGATTACACCACTACTGTTAGGAATTCAGAAACAGTTCTGGTGCATCCCATTTCTTCCTTTTTCTCTGAGTAATCTGTGTGATTTTTGCATAAAATGAAGCACGCCGTCCCAATATTAAACATGGCTGTGTGGTTTCTCTTAAGCCCTTTCCTACGCCGTCCTTCTTGGCAGCCTGTAACTTTTTGCAAATAGCTAAAAAGGAAAAAATGACAGTAGAGTGTGTTCAATCGAGCGTAATCTGCTGTTAAAAACAGAGGAAGAAGGCGAATAAAAGAATAATGTCCCTTCACGTACTAATGGACAGATTTCTCCTTTTGTTCCCTTTCCTTCCACTTTCTGCTTCTGATAATGAGCACAAGACATCCCAGGGCATCACAGTCTATATAACAGAAAGGGCTTTTTACCACTATCTCCCACTGTCTTTTCAAAGAGCATCTCCAGACTGTGGGCAATTTTGAAACAAGCTGCAGGGTTAAAGGGGACGCTGTTGCACAGTGTTTGTGAATGGATAGACTTTTTCTCATCATTTAACCTGTTGGTCATTATCGTCTTCTGTCGTTGTCTTCTAGCCGTGAGACGCATAAAATAGCAGTATTTTATGTGGCTGAAGGCCAAGAGGACAAACACTCAATATTAACCAACACAGCGGGCAGCCAGGCTTATGAAGACTTTGTCTCTGGACTAGGCTGGGAGGTAAGAACACATTTAAGTTAAACACTGCTGTAACTTCATAATATTTTTTTTTTACATAGTTCATTGAAATTGAATGAAATTAACCCTATAATGCCAAACGTATCATATTTGATACATGAGTTTTTAAGCCCTCTACATGACCAGTGTGATATTTTTTTTTCTTGAAAAACCTGATGTATGCAATTAGATACATGCAATACACAGATAATCCACCAGGGGGGACAAATTTGTTCACCAGACGCCTTTCCAGTGACACTACAAGATTGTCATAAATGAGGAAGGAGGCAGAAGTTTGCCAGTTTTGAAAAGGAATTACCAATTTTTTAGACATGTTTGTGTTATATGATGGGTTTTTTTTTTGGTGTGTGTGTTTTGTTTAAAAATAATATTTGAGCATTGAGACCCAATGTATCAAATATGGTACAAAATTGAAACTCATACATGGAAATGGATATTTGAAAAAAAAAAAAAAATTGGGGTTGTTCAGAAGGACCAATAAAGGCTCCGGTTTCAAAGAATGGGCATTTTCTGTCAATGATTTAATGGTTCAGGCTTTACAGGGTTAAAACTTATGGGGCAAACTGTGCAGAGATCTGTTAGTGGTGGTAGCTGATGTAGAGTATGAATATCATGAATAAATTATCAAAGTAAATATTTTCTCATGGATAAATACCTGAACAATACACTCAACTCCACCACTTAACCCAGCTGTATTCATCCTGACTGCTCATATAGTCTCGTAGGTCTCGTAGTACTTGTGGCATCTTCAGTTAACACACATAAAATTTGTCTGCATTTTTGTAGCCCATTGTGTTACCAAACATAATGAACTGCTCAAACCATTACTATTTAGCCATAAACGACTAATTCACCTTATTAGTATTATTGTCACTTGCATTTTTTCCACTTGGGTGCACATTTGTTACGGTAAAAACAGAACAGAAATGAAACAAATCAAGTCATCTCTATTTACCTTATGAATATTGATCATTAACAATGGAGGGCTTCTAAATTAGGCATGTTTCTGTGTTGCTCTGTATAACTGAGCAGACAAAGAACAGACTGTGTTTGGCAGCACTGGTGAAATTTGACCTTTTACATGCCTTTAATTTTTCTGCTTTGGTGCATCATGAAATGTTTTGAGTGAAGTATATTGTAGGTAAATTATGTTACTATGAAGAATAAATTCAACACTGAAAATCTGTTAAAAATGGTCATCATAGTTAGCAGAAATGGTTACTTCAAATTGAATGAATATGTTTTTAATGCCTTTATAACTAGACAGAAAGTAAATGTTTTCAGTTGTGTTCTGCCCCCTCATGGTTGTGTGTTTTTTTTTGTGTGTAAGGTGGATCTCACCACTCACTGTGGCTTCATGGGAGGTCTGCAGCGGAATCGCAGCACAGGCCAAACCACGCCTTACTACGCCACATCCACTACCGAGGTCATCTACCACGTCTCCACTCGCATGCCCCACGATCAGGACCACAATCTCACCAAGAAGGTAACACACACCCATCTGACGTAGTGCTGTGTTTGCTGTTGTGTGTTAATGAAGCGTAATTAACCTGTTTGTTTGTTTGTTGGGTAAATCCAAACAAACTGCCCCAATCTAATATTCAGAATCAGGTTGACAGTTTGATGGGAACATGGTTTCTTACTCTCAAGCTCTCCACATCTGCCTGTAATCTATTTTTACTGTTCTTTTCTGTCTAAGTGTTATGAGAGTAATAAATAATAATACGCTCATTTCACTCCTTTAATTTAATGTGGTGAGGAGACAGGAGGAAAAAAATCTCTTTTCATTTTCCCACTTCCTTCTATTCATTCTATTCACTCCCCTTCTTTGAATGACAAGTGGTCACAGGCTGCTGCGCACACAGTAGTACACACCTAATACAGACCATTTAGTTGATTTCATTGTTTAAGTACACAAATGTTTACAATAATTCTTAAAAGCATTCAATACCGCATTTATGCGTGGTGTGTTTTTTTTTTTTTTTTTTTTAAATCCGTGTCTAGGCAGGTTTATTGTTTGTGTGTGTTCGTGTGGGTATGTGTGCAACTGTGCACACCTGTCAACCCCCAGGCACTGGGCGCTCTGCACATGGCCATAATGTCCCTTTAATCAGATCATACTTCCTGCTTCTCGGCCTATCACGTCGCTGCAGGCTCCTGATTGGATTATCAGCGCCTGGTCCGACACCATCCGTCTCCCTGATCAGCTGATGGCCCCATCAAACACGCATACTCACATACACGCACACACCATGAACATGTTTAACTTGACACAGACACACATCCACAAACGGCTTTAGTCGCATCAGTCTGCACAAATCAGCGCAACTACAAATTTGTGTTTATGTAGACGTTGAAGCCACACAGGCTATCAAATACAAAGTCTGACCAGTGGATACACAAACAGGTTAAACTGACAGACACCACACGTTTCCATACTGGCACACATTTATCATTTGCCTCCCACCCATCGCACATACACAACAACACTTGCTGCAGTGTGATTTTAGCCTTTTGCAGGGCATTTGTCCAGTTGTCTCTCTTTGCAGTGTGTCCTGGTCCTCTCATTCCACATCTGCTTGAAACACGATTAGAAGGATTAAAGCTGCGTTACACCGAGTGACAGAGATGACATCACTCTGGTCTCAAACCGATTTTTCGCGTTTCCAGAGCCAAAGAACCTGGTTCCCAAGCAGCACCGACACTTGCTAGGCTAGAATCAACACCCGCCTATATCAGGAGGCAGGTGCAGGACTATGGTGAGCCACAACAACAGATAAATCTATGTGGCCACCATTTTTTTCTTTTTTCTTTTTTTTTTTTTTCAACAGAGCTAGTATCAGGTTTAGTCCGATTAATTAAAAGAAGGAAAGACAGAACTGCAGTGTAGACATGGAACTGACACTACAAGGACTTAGAGAAAACATTGGCATGGACTGTAACACAATGTAACAAAAATAACACTGATGCCTATTGTGAGTGTGGTGGAATCATATTTAGATTACTTTAAAGGCCTAATTCACTAATGTTAAAATATGTTATTATTATTATTAATAAGAAGAAGAAGAAGAAAAAGAAAAAGAATGCTTTTTGGAAAATGAGAACTAGCCTGTTGGTAACAGTCACCATCATTGTCTTGCTATTTTTTTGAAAAATATTAGAAAATTTAGGAAAAGAATAAAGTTCTCATTTTAATTACACAAAACAGAAAAATCCAAGTAATTGAAAAATACAAACAAATGCACACATATGCATAAAGGGGCTCTTAACATAGCCACCTACAGTTTTGTGCAATAGTATATGACAAAGGTTATGATAAAAATAATAATGGGAACTATCCATACAGTGTGTAGATTTAGAGTCAGCTAAACCTTCTCAAATTATGACTGTTCTTTTTATCATGACTAAGGGTATCACCAATACTTTGAACCAGAACTTAAAAATGAGTTTTCTTCTTTTTCTAGAACATTAAATGTAATTATTTTCGCTGTAATCGGACTATATAGGAAATAAGGTGTTGCTGCATGTTCATTTGTGCTTTCAGAGACAGTATTTGTTGGAGTTTAATGAATGAAGCCATAGCTTGAGAGTCTTCCATCAGTCAAAAAAATAACATTAACTTGACAAACAAGCAGACAGAAGGAGACAAAGGTCAAAACTGTGTGGCTCCGCGCTCATATTTCCAGTTCCAAGCCCACCTACGTTACCAACTTATATACAGTGTCTGGAAGGAAACAAATATACAATTACTAGGAAACAAACAGCAACAGCCATTCCCCAATACATAATTTAACAAAATTTCATACATGCCAATCATAAACTCATCCTCAAATGTCAAAATTCATGACATGAACTTCAAATTAATACATAATGTAAATTAATGTTATGACTGGCAAATTATTCACTTACGAAATCAAATATGATATTTTAATCTATGATGCTCATTAAGGCTCCTGTAGTATTCAAACATTTTTTGTCTGGGATCTCCCAATAGTGCTTCTTTCTAATTATATTAAATTACTGGCTGTTCTCCCGTTGCGCCCAGGCACATACAGTAACATGGTGACACAGCTCTACCGTATATCTCCAGCCTATGGAAGGTTTGCAGGTCAAACCAGCTCCACACCACTCTAGTACCAGCCTTGAAGTAGCGCTACATCAGTGGAAACAGCCTGTCAGAAGACCACATGAGTCGGCCCGATTAGCCTACATCAGCTGATTTGTATTGACACCCTAGAAATATACCTTAAAGATCATTATTCTCATACTACAAATAATAATGCAAGAGCCTGTCATTTTTCACTATCAGTGTGAGTTGTCTTGGCAACGCAGTGTGAGAAGGGAAGTCACTCTGGAAGATTCACATCTTTTCGAAATGTGATTAATAGGTATCTATTCAGGGAAATGTCAGACAAATTCAACCTGTAAGTAATCTGCAATAGTTATTACTTAATCAGCTTATCGCAGTTGTTTGTACAGATTCCACAACAGTTGGATGAAGATAAGCAAAATATCATATTTCAATCAGTATTTCCCCATCGTTGTGTTCTGTTTGGAATTGCTTCTGCTATTTTAATAATGCCGTCATGTCGAGCCCACTTGCTCTGCTGTGGTTTGACAGTACCTGAGTGGAGAATTAGAGGGGTTTATTTGACTGACCAAGTTTTCTTCATGATGTATACGTGTATTATTAAACTGTCAGGCTTATTCTATAATAATGGCATAAAATGAACAGAAAAAGACATTTAATTTCATCTGCATATTTCTGCACACCTAAAAGGTAACAGATGTATTGAATTAAGGTTATACAGAAAAACAGTGAGGAAAAGTCCTTCAGCTACATCGAGGTCGAACAGAAACTGTGTCATAAAAAAGAAGCGAGAGACTATGGGGGTTCTCTCTCATTTTCTTTCATTATAATTGGTAACAAATTTCACCACCCTAAAACTCTTCCTGTAAGTCAGTGTGTCAAGAAAAATGGCAAATAAGGTTCTCTTTGTTATTCAGTCATGTTTGGAATTCCAAGAGAGTTGATGACTGAGCACCAATCTACCTACAGTGAACACACACTTGTAGTGAAATACACATTGAAGAGAAATCGTCCTCGGTGTGTGTTCTCCTCGGGGCCGAGGCCGACGGCAGCGGCCTTCTGACTGTGTGAGACACCAGACAAGCAGAGACACGTGGGAGGATGGGGTGTGTGTGCATTTTTGCAGACATCAAGGTTAATGACAGAGCTGTCACCAGTGCTGATTGTAGCCCACCAACTGAATCTGAGCCACACACAGACACACACATACGGCATCAGACTTGATCCCATCGCTCTTCCAGCCCGCACTCAATCTTTCCGCAGATTCACTCTATCTTCTTGTCCACTCTCTATCTTCACACAGTCACTTCATCACCCCCAGGGCCACCTAATGCACATCCACACAGTCTGAATGAAGCCTTGGGTTTATGATTGATACAGTCTATCTACCCATTTGTGTTCGGCATTGACTTACAGTTTGTGTGTTTATGCTGCAAGGAAGACAAATGTAATATGTTTATTCTAGGATCTAGTTTTGATTTTAGAATAAATTTTTCTTTATTCTTCTCTTTTGTGCCCCCGTCCCCCCGCAGCTCAGACACCTGGGTAACGACGAGGTTCACATCGTTTGGTCAGAACATTCCAGAGACTACCGTCGGGGGATCATCCCCACTGAGTTTGGAGATGTCCTAATCATCATCTACCCCATGAAGAACCATATGTACTCTATCCATATACTGAAAAAACCAGAGGTAAACACAGTGTTACATGTTACTAAATATAAAGGCCAAAAAATTAGTCTTTAAAGTCTAATCATGTTAAAGATAACATCAGGTTCAATTGGAGCCAATTGTTGATATTGGGCTTCAACTGTAAAATAGTTCAAAACTTAAAAATCAAGGACAACATTTCTAAAGATTCCATTACTTTTTGTGGTCCAAGAATCTCCACAATGATTCACAGCCTATAAGCTCATATGGATTTCAAATACCAATAAATTATGAAGTTATTAAAGTGTTTTCTACAGATTTTAATGCAGATATGTAACAACAAAATAGCACAATGTAAATGTAAAACCCTGACATTTAGTTCCGTTATAAAATTTTCACAGGATTCAGAGTTGAAAAGGAAAATAAAGATCTATGGAGAAAGTTTTTAATATTACCTATACTATAAAATGGGATTTACGGTAAACTTATGCATTTTCCCATTTCAGGAATTGTTAACTTCTGTTACCTGAGCCCTGGCCTGTGTGTGTCCTTACACATTACATTTTTCAGTGACTTTTCAAAAAACATTTGGCAATTTCACTTAATTCCATTTCCTCTCCCAGTTTTTCATGACCGTTGAGACACTAAAAATTGCACCTGAAATCACTTTTTTTTTCTTTTCATTTAATTTACTTTTCTGTTTGTTTTTTTTAAATGGGTTCAGTTAAACTATTATCTGCACTCTAACAACAACAGTACCTGGGATTTTGTGGGGGGAGAGGGGCGTTAAGGAGGCAATGATATCTGATTGAGCTACCTGCCTTTTCCTGCTATAAACTACTGTTACCATATTGGCTGTTAAAAATCAGTCAACCTCTAACTGTAATGAAAACTGAGATCAAAATTACGCAGAATTTCCAATGAGTCATGCAGCAATACGAGTTATGCAACAGGTTCAATGTATAGTTATGACTGATTAACGCAGAGGGGAACTGAGATGTCATTCTGGATTTTACTGATGAGTTAGATGTGAGATAAACGCCTTTTCTAATCATAACAAATACCCGCCAACACTTAATTTTAATTGCAGTTACTGTATGTCAAAACTTTACCGAGGTCATGAAGAGACACCAATAAGTTGTCAGATGTTTTCCACTTAAAGGAGTGATATTTTGCTTTTTTAAATGGAATTATGCATTTTAAAACATTTCCCTGTGGTCTACATAAACTGTAAATGCTATGCTTGGGTCTGAATTCTTCATTAATTCAACTCCACAGGTCCATCTTCAACCCTATTTCTGAGTAATGACACCAGAAAGGTCGTTTTGAGCGCTGGCCCTTTAAATGCACATGAGCCACTTCACACCCAACCCCTCCAGGTTTTTGACTGTGCTTCTCTGTCCCGTTCAGTCACTTGTGTTCATCAATACAACCAACAACAGAACATTTTAGGTAATCGGCTTGAATTTTGTACATATTTTCAGTATGGACTACAATCGCTGCTGCTTACAAACAATTATGTCGATTCGGGGAAATGCTCGTTAAAAGTCTTGACCTTATTTGTGCAAATGTCGTGATGTAACTAGTTGTAGACTTAACAAATTAAGACAGAATTAAAACAGGTTGTAGAAATCCACTCGATTTTTGCCAAAATGAATATAAAGATAGCTTTGCAGCACCTGGAGGGTTCAAATTCAAACTTTATGAACTATTAGGGTCCAAATACACAAATAAATGTACCAAAGACTAATAAAAGTAGGTTTAGCTAAATATGACCCCTTTAATTCATTCAAGAGAAGTTCTGTTGTCTTTGGGTTCAGTTATAGTAAAATAAAATTTTACAGTAGCGCATGTATTTTACTTGGTTCTAATTACAGCCGCAAAATTAATTGAAACACAATCACACTGTCAGCATATACAGATGCAATTGCAAAAAGTGTCATTTTAAAAAGCTGGGGTGCGTATGGTGTGGATTCAGTGACAAAATGTGTACTGCGTCACCATATTTTTACATTTTTAATACTGCTTGAGTTGTCTATGTGAGTCGAAAAGATACTCATCTCAAAGTGCTCAGAAATGTGGAGTAAATTCTCCACAATAATTACAGTATGACTTGTTCACCAAACTGTGCAGCCTTAGTTATTAAACACAGATGAGACGTCGAGTGTGTGTTTGCTTGACTGACAATCCTTGGGAGAGTTTTTGCTCTTGAGTCTTGCTGCTCTGCTTAATGTATCAGTCTAAAACACACAGACATTAATACCACAGCACTGATAGCATAACTCTATTTCAGACAAGACCTAACACAATAAAATGCTGCTTTTTTTCTGTGTGACATAGATACCACAGCACTAATAACATAACCGTATTCTGTTTCATTCATTCTACAAGCAAAAATATTGAATTATCATGAATCCAAAAACAAGTTAGATAAGATATTCTCTTTGTTGTCCTCCTGAAAGCACTGTATTCAGTCATAGAGTGCATGGCTTGGAGTTCTGGTCTACCAATAAATTCAATAAAAACCCTGACATTATTCTCTTTGGTGGATTCCACAAGCAAAGGATTGAATTAAATAAGAAAACCATAGCCTGAATCGAATAGTTCATCATTTAAGAAGAACGGTCATGTCCGTCATTACTTGTCAGGCTTGGTTCATGAAATCCCAATATTTTCTTCAATCTAATATCTCAATATTGGTCTGTATGGATGAAGTATTATTTATAAAAGTAAAAAAGAAGGACTGATAATACCTCTGCCTATTTTTCTGTCTGTCCCTGCTTGTTTTTGTGTGTGAAGGTGCCGTTCTTTGGTCCACTTTTTGACGGTGCTATAGTGGACATGAAGATTTTACCCACTATGGTCAGAGCTACAGCCATCAACGCCAGCCGAGCCCTTAAATCCCTCATTCCTCTATATCAAAACTTGTATCCTTTAAGAAAAACAGTGGACACTGGGGATCAGAAGCTGAAGGGTAGGTCACACTATCCTTATCCTAGTTTTTGTTTATTGTTACGGGGAACCATGGTATCAATACATGTTTTTTAGACCGTGCAACTGCTTTAGTTCACTTGAATGATGTTGCTGTAAATTTATGTTCACATTTTCTCAGAAACTTCCCAAAGGGGCATTTAAATCATTTCAGAAAGAGACAACTTGCATTTAGCAAAGTGTTTGATTCTCCTACTGCTGATCTTTTTCCTTGGTCAGCCCCTGTATCTCCACATATATATATATAGGAGAACTCATACTGTAAGCAAAGAATTGAAAACCATTACATTCATATACATTGTACCATGTGGTGTGTACACTATTGGTTAAACATTTTAAAACACCTTTATTTTCATAAAAGGAAAATCTGTCCATGAATATACTACTCTCTACAGTGCAGCTCTGTCCAAATAATGCTTCAGAAACACTTTTCTAGTATTGCTTTTACACAAGTAATAAAATTTTGGACAGTTATATGCGTTGTACCATAAACTGTAAATAATCTTTCTAAATCACAAGTAACCATGTGGTTTCCTCAACTCTCACCCAAGAAGGAAAAATTGTCTTTAAAGAAATATTTATTTGACATTTATTACAAAAATTAATTGCAACAACTTACATGTACATTTTTATCAGGAAAATATGTTGAACAGGGATGTGAGGTCCTACAAGCTATAGTTGCAATGTGTCTCAATATTAGTGTCTATAAACTGTAGGTTTTGTTCCTTTTCAGGAACTTGAACTCTTTGAATTTCAGTAAAAGTATAAAAATGCAGATGTCTTGGAACTTCCGATCACCTGGGCTTAAAATGGTGTGGTTCCTTGTCTTGTCTCCTCCTGGTCAGGTCTTTAAATGCTTTTAGGCACTGCTTACCTGTTTGCTAGATGATATCTGCTCCATTGTGTGGGCCGTTGAAATCCTTACACGTGTATCTGTGAGTGAGAATACTGGTTATCACTCAGCTCAAGTGTTAAGAATAGCAAATCAATGTCCAGCAGTGTTTGGCTTTCAAAATGTAAGAGCTACTGTGATGGAGCTGTATTTAGATGACCATGAAATGCTATATATCAAGTGTGTGTGTAGGAGAGAAAGAGGGACAGACAGACAGGTGTGTATACAGTCTATCTGCTTGATCCGATGCGATGGTAGTTTGGTTGGAACAAGCCCGGCAGTCGATACTTATTGATGACTCTCCTCTCTAATGTTGTTTCCAAATGAGGGGCTTTGCTCTCTGGGCTTACTCACAGGCACACACACACACACACACACACACACACCACGCACATGCAGACAAATCCTTGCTCACTGTTCATTCTTTCCACACAGGCACACACACTCAGACACATGTTCTTTAATACTGTAGTAATGCATTTGAGTACAGGCACATTCACACAGCGCTGCATTACAAACCCCCATATACACATCAGTAAGGTGACACTGTCTCCATTTTGACAAGCTGAGCTGGTCACTGGAATCTCTTCATGGCAGCACTTAAGCAATTTGACTCACTAATCATAGTGTCTTCCTGTCTGCCTGCTTATCTCTGCTCTTTGCTGTTTTCTTGTGTTTCTGCGTTTCACATCCACATAAGTTCATATCCACCGTGTAAAACAAGGGTACAGTTAAAACAAAATCATACAAAGAAATATCAAAGTGTGCACATTAGTGCTGTTTTTCTGCTTTAACAAGGATACTGTTGACATATTTGTTGTAATTGTTTGGCATGTTAAACTACTACACTGGCATGAATCTGTGCTGTACGGGCATCAGCCACGTTCTCCTTACTTTACTCTCCTTTCTCAGCCATCGCACTTGCTAACCTACGAGTCGCCACCAAATTGACACCAATTAATCCAGGAGGGTATCTTACAAATAACTCGGACCTTTCCTTAGTCGTTGTGATTCAGGGAAACGCACATTCATGTGTTTTCACCACAAAAAAATAAGGGAATTATCACAGTTTTAGTGCCATTTCAAAATAAAAGCTCCACTGTTTTATTAGCAGTTAAGTTTAGAGCATTATTGACGTCATTGCAATCTCAATGCAATCTTATATAATGACTAAAGGCTGTGATGTGAATGTCCAGTGTGTTTATGAGGATATTTTGTTTGTGACACTGAGCAGAACTGTACAGTTTAAAACATGCAAAATGGACATCGCTAGATTATTATATGTAGGTTTTGTCTTGCCAAATTGTGCACCTTGACCTTTTCCTGTCCTGCTTTTCTGACCTAATTGTCCTCTTAGGGTCTAACTTTATACTTTTGTCTTACCCCCCCCCCCCCCCCCCCCCCCGTTTTTTTTTCTCTCATCTTGCTGCTTGTCCGTCACCTCTCCATTCTCTCGTTTCCTTCGTCCGAGTACTTTTCTCTCCACCACATTGTTGCTCTCTCCTCTTTTCTTCTGTTTCTCCTCTTTTCTGGGAGATAATATAAGTGGTGGAGGTAGAGGGAGCTGAGAAGGTGGTAGCAGCATCAGGGGGGTTGAAGAAACCATTTTGCTCTGCCATGTCCACCCAGCGAGACAGAGACGGAGAGATTGTTTGGCTCAGTGTGGGGCTGCATCTTGTAGCTAACACCCCCCCTGACCCCACTGAGTGTATATATGTGTGCACGTTTTCACAGCATATCCCCATCTGTCTTTCGCTTTACTTTGTGTGTGACTCTAGCAATCTGCTGAAAGTGTGCAGACATGTAGACATCTTTCCACTTAGTGTGTTTCTCTAAATGTTTGTGTCAGGTTGTGTGTCTATCTGTATCCCTGCTTCATGTGTGTGTCACCGTGTACACGTGTCGAGTGTCACACATGTGTTGGTCAGTCTCGTTTGGAGGTGTTTGTGTGTGTCTGCTTGTGTCCTGGTGTGTATTGATTGGTGGTAGCAGCAGGTCGATGTCTCTGACAGGCTGAATTACAGTAATCAGTCATTATTGACTCCCCATCTCTGTGCTACACACACCTCTCTACTCTCCTTCTGTCGCTACACCTCCCTCCCTTTCCTGCCCTCTATTTCTGTCACACTTTTTTTTCTCCTTTTCCTTCTCCCTCTTCTATCCCTCTGGCTCTGTATCTCAGCTTCTCTGGTTCATTGTTGTTTTTTCTTCTGTACTACTTTGCCCCCACATTATCATTTCTCGATCTTTCTTTTTAATTCTGATCCTGTTTGGACTCTTCTGCCTCTTTAACAACCCTCTTTTTTTTTTATCTCTGATTAGTTCTGTGCTGTTTCTCCTGTATCTGATGTCTGTTTTTTGTCCTCTGGGATAACTTCACTTTTTTCATTCAGTTTTTCCACTTGTAATTTCCTCATTCAAGTCAATTTTGTAGAGACACTTTGCTTTTTAAGTCTATCTCAAGTTTTTTTGTACACAGTCCTTTTATAATTTGAAAGCATAATTAACATTAGAACAAGGCATCTAAGGAGTGTCGTTTAATAACTAAATTACACATTAAGAATTATCCATAATTTACAATAATTTTTGAGAATTAAACTCTACTGAAATGAACTGTCCCACTGTCTATTTCCAGAACCATCTCCTGTAATTAATGTTGTTGAACTTTTATCAAGGAAGAGGAAGTGTTCTGGTGTAGATGACCAAGAGCTTCTCTAACTTCTTTATAACTGCTGATGTTAAGTGAATATTTTGAACATACATACAAATACAAGGGGACTTGTTTTACAGTAATATTTTTGGATGAAACACATACAAACACCAAAAAATTATAGAAGTTACCTCCATAGAATTACACTGAAGCAGAGACCGAGCACCTCAGTCTTTGTGATAGAATTAAGATTAAATTACTCAACTGACACAAACCTTTCTCAGTGTGTCTAAATATTTTTAGATTGACTATCAATACATGTAACCTCCCAGAAAACATTTTCTATAACATTTACTACATGTTGAGTTCTGAGTGACACATGACACGTTTATAACTGGGGGTGATGTACAGACAGGATTTCCTTCCCTTCCTTCCATACACAGCTCTAAAACGTGTATGAAAAATGATATTAAAACAGCCTATTGAATGCAAATATTTATGCCCTTCATAGTGCTCCCTTAGTTCTTTTTAGCAATAACTGGTTAGATTCCAGTTTTGGGCTTTTCCTAGCAAATTGTCCCATATATCATTTAAAAAATAATAATAATAATTCCCTTTAAAAAAAAAAAAGTCACTCTATGACCCAGCATTAGATGAACTAAAACAGAGTAGAACATGTCTGAAAGGAAAAATACTTCCAGGGTTTGTGATCATACACTAGTCATGATAAGTGCTGAGGATGCATTCATGTTTTTATTTTAAATGAATCCTGGACATTCCTGGATATTCGAGGACAAAGTGCACTCGAGGTTAGATCCTCTTGTATGCATCACTCCTCGAGTGGTGCATCGAACCGTGCGACTGTGTGTCTGAGCGGGAGCATTGTCACATCAAGTATCCTCACTGAGGACCTGCCACAGAAGCAAACGGGGGGGAGAGAGGAATGGAAGGAGGGTTGGCAGGGCTAAGTGTGTCAGTGGTAAACTGGCATTTTTGTCTTTTTCTTTCTGTCGCTCTTTCTCTGTCTATCTTCCTCTCCTCCCTCTCTTTCTGTCTCCTGGCCCTCAGGGCAGTCCATCTGCCTTTTCTCTCTCTCTGATCTTTCATTCACCATGACTAACCATCCAAAATCACACACACACAAACACACACACACCATAGAGACGGTGCCAGGCTGCTGGGGCAGTTGTGTGTAAGCACAGCTCTATCTCACATATCAGCTCATTGCAGCAAGAAAAGCAATCCAAGACTTCCACAACAGACATGCATACACACATATATTGACCTCCCCCCAAACTGTATTCACTAGTGACACAATGAAATACAACACACTTTGGCCTTTCACGACTTCTCTGTGTCCCAGTGACATACACAGCAGCAAATTGTAGACCAGTGTTAAATAAGATGGATTCTTGCTGCAGCCCACAACAGTAGAACCAATCCCTAAACACAAACATGAGACCAGATGGATGTAAGGAGCACACTGACATATCTGCAGTCTGTAAGACACTGATCTGGGAAATTGTGATTTCCAACTTTGTACCACAAAAAGTGTCAGTGGGGAATAAAACTATGACATTTTGACCTTGAACTTAAATAATGATACTCACTGGGATATAAAAGTAGCATCAAAAGACTAAACTCATATTGTTCAATCTCTCAGTTCTAAAATTTTTATTATAAATCTTGTGAAGATCTCTTTTTTTTATCCCTTGAAAGGAGTAAAACAACAATTTGATACCACTAAGAATAATTACCTTGATTGGCTTGATATACCATGCACAGGTGCTACAACACTATTAAAAACACAGCAATGAACCACACTGTTGCATGAGGTTACTTTTGAGGATTTGGGGTTATTTTGTCCCGTCCTGCACCTGGAGTTGCTGCATGTAGACATAGTTGTGAACTTGATTTGTACTTTGGAGTAAAATTTGCTCTGACTGACATTATAGTTGATGTTAAAGGAAACAAGAGCTATAATTCACACTTTGACTGAAGGAGAAGAGCATGAGCGTTGAACATTGTGCCCTGATAGTTGGTCTCGACATGTCATACAGGTTAGAATACATCTATAAATATGTTTTCATCTGGAAAGGTAAAGCAACAAGATGAACTTGGAGGTGTGTGTGTGTTTTCATGTGTCTCTATGACTCAGACATTGATTACTTGATGCTAATTCCTGGATACATTAGCTGTTGCATTAGCATTTAATGAAACTTGACATGTTACCATGCTGTATTATCATATTATAAATTGATTCACAGTTCTGATAATGTGGAGTTAATCCTTATGTGTTTCCAGAATCAGTTGCACAGACACTTGTCTTTAGCAGTCCTATTTTCTTACCTGTTCTGCTCATTTTCTCACACAACGTTGCAGCTGTTAGGACTCAAAGATTATTGGTTTTTAGACCACTCCATTGAAAATGTTTTTTAAATAAACACTGTCCTCGTAACCTGCAGATCTCACAAATAACTCTATCAGTATTTATGACACTTTATAGGTTTATTGACTGAGCAATTACCATGTAATAATTACATTTTGGTGCATCTAGCGCAGCGGTTAACTAAATAGTGTGTTGCATCTCCTGTCTGCGCACATTCCTCTTGGATGCATTTTTTTCACGGAACACTGATCTTTATCAAAACTCAAATAACTACATATATCAGCTTTGTAGTTATAATGCACTGTCTTATTGTGTGTGAATAAAATCAGTACAGAGCGCAAAGGAGATATTTGTTATGCATTCAGTTAAAAGTACATCTTCAGATTTTAACAAACTTGTAACCTTTAAAATGTAACTTAAGGTAAAACGAGTCAAAGTCAAGATGAATTCCTTGAGCGGCCCCTGGGTTAACTCCAGTAGTCACCAACTTTAGCCAATGTTCACCTGTCCAGATCTGCTACAGCTGCTCTGCCATGTCATATCAATGTGACATGGCATAAATGTGTGAGTGTGTGTGTGTGTGTGTGTGTGTGAGAGAGAGAGAGAGAAAGAGAGAGTGAGAGAGAAAGAAACATTTGCGAGTGTTAGATGTTGATGTGTGTAAGTTAGTTGGTGTTGGAGTGTAACTGTGTGTGTGTGTGGGTGCGTGTGTGTGTGTGCTGTGGCCGTCGTCCATCTGCTCCTGGGTGATTGTGGATCTGGGGAACAATGTTGGAGAGATACTAAGCCGCAACACACACGCATGGTACACACAGTGCCAGCAAGTGTTTGTGTACATGAATTTTCCAATGTATATCATCTGTCCATTTACACGTTTGCATTTCATGGTGTTTATGTTGCATGTGTATATATTTCACTCTCAGGATTAGAGTGTTTTATTGTGTGTGTTTGCGTGCGTGCGTGCGTGTGGGACATCCCCTCTAGTAGTTGATTGGCAGAGATAGCTGCAGTGAGGCTGGGGTCAGCATATGGCTCAGTGTGATAGCGATGCTGTGTTTGTGTGTGTGTGTGTTTTATGGGCTTGTGTGTCACTGCCTTTGCCTCTCTTTCACACTCTGTTCCCAGTGAAATGATGGCAGCTCTGGGCATGTAGCGCTATTATCCCCCATATTCACACACACACACTCACACAGACTCTCCAAGAGCAGCCAAACGCCTACCGGCCTGCCTGGCCTCTCTTTGCCAGCTCCCACAATAGGGTCTATTGTCCCAGTAAGGCTACAATCTGCTGTGTGTGACAAGGAGTGTGTGTTCCTCACCACGGTAGAAAGGTGAGGGCAAAACCTTACAAATTGAAGACATTTTGTTATTGGTGATGCTAAAATGGGGTCATGTTATCCTTTCCCCCACCCCCCACCCCCCACCCCCCCGCCAAGCTCTCCTGCACCCATCCACTGTGGAAAGGGTGTTTCTTTTAGTATATAAGAAAAGTATTGTTGCTGCTGTTGAGGCTGGATCTAAATAAGCTGTGTAAACTGATTAATGCACAGTCTTCACAGCAGTGGTTCCCAAGCTTTTTTGGCTCGTGACCCCATTTTAACATTACAAATTTCTGGTGACCCCAGACATTCAAAACGGAGACATTTTTTGCTAAAATTAATTAGTTTTTGATCATGCAATATTTTGCTATATTATGTTGCAAACAAACATTAACTAAGACGACATTTAGGCCATATAATGTATATTATTATGGATCGAGGCAGAAAAGCCAGGTTGAGATTACTGCACAAAGTGAGAATTTATTTTCCTTGGTCAGGATATGTACATATATATGTCAGTCCAGCTTGTATTTACAAGGCTGACAATTAATACCTCACAAACAATAACTTAAACTATGAGCATACGGTCACATGATGAGGTAACTCAAGATATGCCCACTCAGATACTATATCCTGCATTTTATTTAAACTTGATTTTTATTAGGAAAAGTGTGTGGTGTTTTAATTATAATGAAATATATATTGAATCATTAAAAAATATATTTTATTAGCTTTTTTTTTTTTTTTTTTTTTTTAATCAATTACTAGAAATTTCAGGTGGCCTCATGTGGGGTGACCCCAAGGTTGAAAAACACTGCTTTACAGCATGACATTTAAATATACTGTATATACACTACATAAACATGAACTACAGAGACGGATACATCAGAATCAACATGAAAAAACATAGACTACCCATGATTTGTAAAACCATCAGGAGGAATCTGAAGCCCTATAATGGTAATAAGTATCCTTCATTATGTCACAGATGAGCCAATTTAATGAATCTTTAACACGATATGAAATGTGCACTTTGGCTTTTATTGCCACTTTCCTTCTGACAGCTAAACATTGGATTTTGTAAGCTGGATGCTTATTGTTTTTATATTTGACTGAGTCCTATCCCAAGTGAGCACCGGATTTTCACTTTTAAACATTTTTGCTGATCTCCTTCTATTTTTTCTATATCATAATAAGTCAAGTGTTCTACAAGTAGAGCTGGATATCATTTATAAAACTCAAGTACCAGCACTGATACTAGTCCCTTTGCTCTGAGATCGATTCCTAAATGATAGGTTTTTCATAACAAATTCCAGTTTTTACAAAAAAGGAAAATGACAATAGACATTACTGGATAGTGAAAGCAACGTATGACTTTCATCACAATTTTTTTTTTTTTTTTTCAAATTTGTAAAACCTGAGTGATAGTCTAATTATCTCTAATCTGTTAGTCTTTCCATGCTTACGCACCTGAATCACTTCCCTCACAGTGAACAGCTTTGAAGATGACTCCATCATAAACACAGTCCTCTTGTTTACATAACAAACCAAAACATCACATGGGCCTTTTCGGAAGTTTTGGCATGAAGTGCATTGTGGAAGTGGGAATTCCATGCAGCAGCAATTTTGCTGTCTCTTCGTGAGTGCTGAACCCAAGTGTCGCCTTTACCTCCAATCATTCTATACTCATTCTTTAAAACATCCCTGGTGGGCTGTATAATTTTATGTTGTAGTGATCTGGCTCATTTTTTTGCTGAATTTGTGAAAAAAAAAAACATTTTTGCTTCTCTCAATGCACTTTGCAACAAAATTTCTGAGAAGGCCCAAGTGATGTTTCGGTTTGTTATGTAAACAAGAGGATTGTGTTTATGATGGAATCATCTTCGAAGTTGTTCACTGTGAGGGAAGTGATTCAGGTGCGTAAGCACAGAAAGACTAATGGATTAGTGATAATTAGGCTATCACTCAGGTTTTACAAATATGAAAACAGATTTGTGATGAAATTCATCCCCAGCTTTAAATTGCATTTTATACAGTCCAACAGTTTGACAACAGAAAATATTGCTACAACTTCTTCAACAGCTTCAACTACATGAAAATCTGTATGCAGAGACACTAATGAGATTTAGTGATTAGATAATTTAAATTTGATATGAAAAAGAAAGACTCAATATTCAACAGAATCTAAACAATTGGTTAGTCTTAAATGGTACAAATAGTACAAATGAAAGCATATGAAACGCATATACATGGAGATGATTATGTTGAGGATTATATTGACAGGGACAGTGCAATATGGCTGGTTTTAACTGTTCAGCAGCAGTAGCCCATGGGGAGAAAGTATTCTTAAGTGCATCTGCACATTGAGGAATATGGGCGAATATAAATATAATTTACCCATCTGCTCCTCATTGAAAAGGAAGCTCCCTGCAGAGTGGTTACGTTGACAGCAAATCAGCACCACATACTCGCAGAGTGGATTTCGAAGCTTAAATATGCAATTAAGGTTAGGTTAAGGGTCTGCATTTCAGTGAGGGTTAGTGGTAAGGAAATGAATATAAGTCTGTGTGTGTGAATGCATGCAGAGGGGGAGGTGATTGTGGTTAATTGTTTCCCGTCGGGTAGATAGAGGAAATGAAAAGGACAGGGTGAGGAGGAGGGGTCACGGCTAATCTCTCGTGTTTTTCCTTGGGGAAATGTGTGTTGTAGAAGTGATATGCTTTTTGAAACACACTGCTGCATATTGTGAAAAGAGTGTGGAATCAGTGTAGCAGTAAGGTTGAGTTACATTTCTAATGTAGGCAGATGCCTCAATGTGCACGATGCTACCTTAGTCCATGGATAGGTCTGAGAAAAACAGGCAAATAGCTGGTTAGTGAGGCATATTACTCCAGATATAACTTGTCATGTTTTTTTTTTGTCAGCCTAATTTCCAAAATGTATGATTCCTGTAATGACTGTGTGTGGGTCTGTGTTTGTGTGCACACGTACACGCCTTGTCGCCAAGAGCTGTGCAGACACATGAGTTGTAGCCATCAGCAGCTTGATCACACCTTGTTGGAGCAGACCCCCCTCCGACTGGTAAACAAGCTAATCTGCGGTGTGTGTGTGTGTGTGTGTGTGTGTGCGCATTTAAAGCATGAATGCACTTTGTGGGTGCGTGTGTGAATGTAAAGTATTTTCAAGTGACAAGATATTTAAGATTCAGGGCACGATGTCACAGATGACCAAGTCGACAAGGTAGCGCAGAGCGGCAAACTGTGTCTATCATGGGCCCTAATAGCCCTGTCTACAGTCTGGACTTAAAGAGATAGAAAAGTTTAAAAGTCCTGGCAGGAGGGACCAGGGGTCACCCCTGGTTTTGAAATGCACCCGTAAGCGATATTGTGATTGATAATGCATTAACCATAAAAATGAAAATCACAGTCAAAACTTAGATGAATGCAACATCCAGTATAAAACTGGAGCATCTGCAGGTCCTTCAAACATCTTAAATTCGACTTCATGAATATTCAGGTTTAGAA
>NC_043978.1:42095578-42108078 GCF_902148855.1 Sphaeramia orbicularis
ACAACTCGGAATAGGACGGCAGCATCAGATGAGATTGGACTTTTAATGACCTGCTGATAGAGACTGGTGGAAAAGAGCTAATTAGATTTCTCCTGGCAACGAATTGAAACGGTATTATGATGGAAAAAATAGGAGAAGCAGTGAAGGAAAAAACTCACAACACCACCAAGGTTACTTGTATTTTAATGATTGAAAAATTAACTAACGAACCCTAAAACGCTGCAAGGATCCAGAACAAAGTGCTCGGCATGTCTCTAGCATCAGCCACACCCTTACATTGTGTGAATTTTCATGCGGCAGAAGTGTTTGCCCTGGACAAATTGCATTTTTCCATTTCAGAATTCCTCAAGCGCTGCTCCCTGCAAGGTCTTTGTGCGCTTGAGGTCACTATTACATTTTTCTTTTCTTTTAGAAGAATCACAATGAGTCTGCTTTCTCTTTGCGTGGTCTCTCATAATTTAGCCAGACACACAATCGGTGGTATTTTTCTTGTATGTGTGCACATTTCTTGCTGCTGTGGTGAGGTGGTTCATAACAACTGTTCTAATTTCTCATAATCCAGATAAAGGTCACATACTGAGATATCAGCATCCGAAACAATAATGTGGCGAACTTTTCCAACCCTAACCCTATTCTCTGCGTAATAATGATCTCAATACTGGTGGCCTCTTATAGCTTTGGTGACATTTCCACAATGGTAATAATAATAATAAAAGATTCCCATTTATCATGTTTTGATCAGATGACATGAAAGAAATGTGGTTGATCTGAGGCAGGGAATACAATAGCCACATTCTGACTGCATGCACTGACCTAGAAAGTTATAAATTGTGTATTTATCAGTGCTTGTAGGGCATGTGTATTTGACTGCAGAGCTCGTATTTCTCAGGCCAATTGCATTTGATTTTATTTCCGATTCTGTGTATTTTCTCGGTCTCTGGTCCATCTCTAGGATTTAATCTCCTCAAACCACATAGCACGGCTAAAGTTCTCTATGTGTCACGCTGACCCACAATATGCACCATGACATCTCTCCCCTTCAGACGAAGTAGGGAGCTGAACCGAAGCTCCAGCCAAAAGAGCTGCGAGCTGGAAAGCCACTTTGGGTTGTTCCCCTTAAGACGTAATTAGAAAAGAGGAAGAGAAAAGTAGCCATTGGTAAAAGGGCCAAGGGTTACGCTCAGCTTTGACCATCTGTTCTCTCTACAGGAGGCTCTTGATCCATTATATCAGAAGGGAAAGTAATGGAGCCTGAGGGAGGATCGGTGGCCCTATCAAAGGGCAGGTCTGAGACGATGAGAAGGTTGCTGGTGTTACACTGCAGTCTCCTGACTCTGCAGGATTCAGTTGACCTCTGCTTGGCATGTTGTGGGAATGCAGTCTTAAGCAAGAAACAGAGCCTCTCAAAGAATTTACTGAAAAGTTTCAGTCGCACGGTGAGGTTTGCAACACGGATAAAAATAAAGTGAGCAGATTACTGTATGTCCTTGTGAGGGGAAGTCATGGCTTTTGTTCTATATATGAACTTAATTGCCACATTCACTGCACACCCAGCAAGCCTTCCTTCATGAACGTGTCGTATACTGCAATTGTTTGTTCCTATACCCTCCAAGAAAACATACAGAGCATCTTATTTAAGAGTGAAGTACCTTTACGTATACACAGTAAAATGTACAACAGATGCAGTTTCACATTCATGTAACTTTATTCAACCTTAACAGGCAAATTGAGTCGGATAGTTTCCAGTTATAGTAAATAAAAACAGAAATAACTAGAAAAGTACTCGGAGAGCGCAGACCTCCACCAAGGCAGGTCAGACTCTCCCCTCTGATCACCACCAAAATTTAATCATTTGTTCCTTGTGCCAGTATCAACATTTCCTGAAAATTCATGAAAAATCCATCCATAACTTTTTGAGTTATCTTGCTAACAAGCAAACAAACATGCACGCAAACACACAAAGCAAAGCAATCACGATATCTCTGGCGGAGATAATTAATGGAGGTAACAATGGTATACATTCTAACCTGGCAGGTAGTGGCTTTTCCATTGGACATATGCGCAAAAGTTTACTGATATTTACTAAGTGTCGCAAAAACAGAAGAGCGTAATGTCGTTTTTTTCCATTAAATCACAAATGCAATGATTTATTTATTATCACGAGATGACATGAGAAGTCATTCCACAAACATGACGAAATAAATACAGATATATTCATTATTATATATATATATATATATATATATATATATATAATATATATATAAAACTCCTCTATCTTGTATTAAATTTAAAAATTATTCAGTCTCCTGGTGTGTCCACACTTATTAAAACTCTTTCTCTTTGCTTGTTATAACGTCTGTCAACATCCATTTTTTTAAATTCACATGACTCTAGTTGTGGAAAAAGGTCTTTCCATTGCAGTTTTGCATGATATACCAATTGCGCTACACCTGAAAAACCACCACTTGCCAGAGCAAAAACTTTTAATCAAAAAGGGGTCATTGGAAAAGCAAAAAGTGACAGGAGGTGGGGAAAAAAAATCCAAGTTGCATATGAGTACATTATAGCACTCACTTAATTATGTGTTACATTCTTTGCATAGAAATAAACCACATCTAAGACCTGAGACGTCTGGGGGATGCTTCAGCTCGAATATTGCACTGGGAGTGTTTAACTTACACCATTTTAATCATGACATGGACAATAAATGTGGTGATTATCTGCAACATGAGTAAAAAAGCTTTCTGCATTGATAACTTATTGTTTTGCGTTTGTTTCAATAACAGAAGGCATGTACGACCGCTTCTATTTCTCCATGATGTTTGTAATAATGGTAAATGGGTGGTACTTATAGCGCTTTTCCACACTTTTATGATGCCCAAAGTAATAACATACTATGGCACGTAGCAAATAAAAACAGAAATAACAATGGCATACATTCTAACCTTTTTTTTCTTTTTAGTTGAGTATGTTTTTATCTTATCCTATGGACCTAGTTTTTGTGTCCTTAATAAAGCTTGAATGAAGACTGAATAACCTGCCAATATGTACAATATTTTCATATACACATACAATGATCAACACCTGTGCACACATATATAGACTTATAAAAAAGGCCAAAATAATTATTGCGACTGTTCAATTCATTAAAGGTTCAATTTGTAACTTTTGTGCATTCTGTGCTTATGTGAATTATGTTTATGTCTGTCTTGTACTGGAAGCTATCATTCATTGTCAACTAAATCCATTTGTAAGCTAATAACTGTCTCAGTTGTCTACGTCATGATAACAGCGTCCGTGGTTTCTATGTATACACTCAGGTCATTTTTATTATTGCTTTATGTTCTTCAGTGTCTCTTCTGCTCCTTAACTGCAGCAACAGTGTGCAACTCTAATTACTGTTAGCTCAGGAATGGAATCACTACAAGACAAACATCATGTAAGCACATGGGTATACCTGGAAATTCAATATTTACATAGGCCCTGCCCTCATCTATACAAGAGGTGTTTTTTGTCAGTATATAATTACATTCTACAACATCCTATTGTCATGTAAACATTAAATAATGTATGACTACACACTGGGATGTTTGTCATATCAGGGTGGTTGCTGAATTGCTCTACGCTACAGGTGTCAAACATGTGGCCCGGGGGCCAAAACTGATCCACCAAAGGTTCCAATCTGGCCCGCGAGATGAATTTACAAAGTGCAAAAATTACCCTGAAGATATTAACAGTCAAGGATATCAAACTCAAAAATAATACCATAATAACCAAGAAATAATGACTCCAAATTTTCTTCTTGGTTTAATGTGAAAAACATAATATGACCTTATGCCTATAAATAATGGCAAAACCATTTTTTTCTCTTGAGTTATTGCAAAGAACATTAAATTCTGATATCCTTTAACATGAAAATGTCAATAACCTGAACAAATATGAACAACCTGGAATGTCTAAAGAAAAATACGTGCAATTTTAACAATATTCTGCCTGTTTTGTGGCTTGGTAGATCTGATCTGTAATGCACATGTAGAGATCATAGGTTGAGGCATATTATGTTTTGATGCCCCCCCCTTCTTTTGTGGGTTTTTTTTTTGTTATACATACTTATCCACTGCCAAGGATGGAGGATTGCGTGGATCATGTGGGCGCAGCAAAATATGTCACTAAGCTAGACTTGCTTAAAGGATATTGGCAGGTCCCTCTGACAGAGCGTGCCAAAGAAATATCCAGTTTGTTACACTCGACGACTTCCTTCAGTATAAGGTCATGGCTTTTGGCATGTGCAATGCGCCAGCCACTTTTCAAAGGCTTGTGCATGTTGTGTTCTGGGTTTGTCTGTCTGTGAAGCCTATCTTGACAATTTGGTTATTTGTTCCTTGTCTTGGGTAGAGCATTTGGAATATTTGGACATTGTCTATCCAGCCTCTCTCAGACGCATGAAGACTGTGAACCTTGGCCTTGGAATGTGAATTTGGCCAAGCCACTGTAACCTATCTTGGAAAAAGGGTTGGGGGAGGTCAGGTGTGCCCAGTGGAAACTAAAGTCGAGGCCATCCTCGCTGTCCCTGCTTCCACCAATCACACTGAGCTTCACCTGTATTTAACAATGGTGGGCTATTATAGGGGCTTTTGTAAAAACTTCTCGTCTAGAGCCTGAAAGCTGATTTTTGTTGGACTGATGCCTGTCAGTCTGTATTTGACCACACTAAGTCTCTGCTGGTGAATGCTCCTGTACTCGCGGCACCTTGCTTTACTAAACCGTTTTAAACTGGCTGTTGACGCATGTGACACGGGCGTGGGCGCCGTTCTCCTGCAAGAAGATGCGGACGGGGTAGAGCATCCAGTATCTTATTTTTCCAAAACGCTTGACAAACATCAAAAGTGGTATTCCACCATTGAAAAAGAGGCGTTAGCTTTGGTTATGTCCCTGGAGCATTTTGAAGTGTACGTTGGCGGCTCCAGTGTGCCTGTCCTCGTTTATACAGACCATAACCCGTTAGTTTTTTTAGACCGCATGAGAAATAAAAATCGCAGGCTGATGCATTGGTCTCTTCGGCTCCAGCCGTTTAACATTAGTTTTAAACACATCCGCAGTAAGGACAACATTATTGCTGATGAACTGTCACACCTGTAAAAGTAAGTAGCCCACCGAACAAAAAGGCTTTGCACTGAAAAGTTTGATGGGAGGGATTTTTTCCCCTTTTTTGTGGGTTGTATCATCACACTTTTTCAGTGACCCTGGGTGGGGGTGTTATGTTCTGACGCAACCCCCCCCCCCCCCCGTCTTTTTTTTTTTTTTTTTGTCATACATACTTTATTCTTTTGGGTGATTATTGCTCTCCCTGTTATTTTTGCCTTGATAACATTTTTGTATAATATTACGTATTTAGTGTGTTTTTTTTATAGCTGGTCAACTGGTTTTCCCGCCAGTGCAGAGCCTATAAATTGGACGGGCAGTGGGCTCTCTCTCTCTCTCTGCCTCGCCTCCACTTCCAACGCTATTCCAGAATGCACACGCCTGGACGTGCGCACCAGGTGGTTTGCGCCGCCGTTCTGAAGCAGCATGAGGGCTGTGCTGTAGCTTTTTGTTAGCAGTTGCTTTTTGTTTTACCAGGTGAGTCCGGGCGTCCTGTTTTCGGTTGTTCTTTTGACAGGCTTTAGTTGCAGGGTTGTATTTATTAGGATAGGGGTAGCGGTATGTGGCCATTTCCGATGGTCCTGTACAGGGTTGGTCTGAGCCACATACAGTCCTTTTGTTAAGTTTGCCAGCTCACCTCAGTCCTTTGCTTTTCCTTTTAAACTTTTTTTTTTGTTTGTTTTGTTTTGTTTAGGGCACAGGAAGGGCTTAAGAATAGGATAAATCTATACTTACCTTTAAGTAAAAATAAAGAACTTTGTAATTTGAATCATTTGCCTCCTGCGTCCTATGTTAAATATGTTGCAACCTTCGAGTCATAACAAGGCATAATTTTGATAAAATTGTACTTATTTTTCTTCAGAAATGTCAGTTTTTTTCAGGTTATTCACATATTTTTGTTTTGGATAGAAATATTTTCATTATTTAATGTTATTTTTTGCACTAAAAAAATTTGGCGTGTCATCATTTCCAGGCTATTATGCTATTATTTTACTGGTCCGGCTCACTGGAGATCAAATTGGGCTGAATGTGGAACCTGAAAGAAAATGAGTTTGACACCCCTGCTCTATACCAATCTTCTCTATAGGGGAAGACTAACAGTCAACTTCCCTCTTGTCAGAAGAAATATGTTTTATTGCTTTGTCTGGTGATGGCTCTGGATAACAGGAGAAACTAAATGTTTGAACCTGTATCAAGCAGACATGTAACACTGCACTGGCTGAAACAATGAACTGTGTGAGTGGGAGAAAAGCCAGGTTGAAAATACTGCAGTGGTTGATGAGTAGATGAGTGTTATGTGCAAAGGGTAGATTAGAGCCAGGAGAGGAAGGCCACGCCCACAGACATACATATCCACAGGGTAGTCTGGCTCACTGCAAGTACTCTGTTAATGTAAGGGTGAATATTTCCATGGTGCAGTAACAGGATCGTTATTTTCTGTCCTTCTGTCCTTTATGGCTTTGAACGTCCTTCTTGCTAGATGAAAGTACACCAACCTCTGAGCTGCAGATACATACTGAAAATTGCAAGTTTTGACACAAAAATGCTTCTTTTTATGTGCCATTTACTTTTGAAGTAGATTTAGTCATTTTAATACCACAACATGCTTGTTCATGTGTACATTCCACCATAACACCTTCTATCCATTTTGCAAGTGTACTATCACAACATCCAGATAACTTTTACCCTTTGTTCCAGGATGATAGTGGATGATACCACACCTGTTTACAGCACTGGCACAGCACTAACAAAGTGTGTAGATAAGTCTGGATATGCACGACTACACAGAGGAAATACAAGGGAAGTGATATATGCAACTGTGTGTAGCAATAGGTTTTTAATGATTAGAAAGTTTAATGCAATATTAAAATATAAATACATAGTGGCGAGTGAAAAACAAACTAAACAAAATGAATTATTGATACAAAAATTATGTTGCAATTAACATAATAAGAGGCATTTCCAGAATAGAGAATAATGTTTAAAGGGCTGTATGTTGTTTTTCCACTTTAAAATATTAAAATAAAAATGACCTAAACTTAACATTAGGTTGTTTAGAATAAAAGCTTATGAAGTTAGGCTAAAGGTGCCAATTAAGGGAATATGCACTGAATTTCTTTACACCAAAGGACCGAGAGATTTATGTGACCACTAGAGGGAGTAGTGAGTCACTCTGTTAGTTTCTCATGGTGAGGAAAACTAACACCACAGGGCCTTTGATCAAAGCAAGAAAGTGATGAGATGGGATGAGAACTGCCAACAAGAAGACACCACTGGAGTCAAAGAAAGTGACAAAGTGATAAAAACTACAAACACTGTTGTTTTCACCACTGGACACAGTTCTAAATGAAAAGAATGGAGTTTGATGATGAAATCACAGTGTTTCAGGCTTATGAAGGTATAGAGTTATCACCCCCCCCCCCCCCCCCCCCCCCCCCCCCCCGAAGAGGAGACAAAGGGTGTTGTTTTTGGTTCGGTTTGTTTCTTTGTTTGCTAACACTCTAGCAGCAAAACTATTGGTTCAATTCATACCAAATTGGGTTTATGGATTACCTGTTATCCAGAATAGACATGGTTACATTCTGGGAAAAGTAGGTCAAAGTTCACATTTTTATGAATTTTTAAATGTTTTTTCTTCTCCCATTTACTTATAATGGGTGACATTTCGAATGTCTATAAAAACATCAGTTTTATTTAAATTTACTTCAAACTTGGCACATATATACGCATAGACATGATGACATCAGCTGGATCGATGCCAGAATAAGCTACAATATGTGCGAGGGGCGGGGTTTGTTGTGCCTGGCACCACTGGAACCATATGTTAACCCTTTCATGCATGAATTGCGAGAACCTTAGTGGAGATTTTTTTCTGAGTGTTTTTTATTCGTGTTTAGGCATGAAAAAAACAATGTGATTGGAAATTTTTTTATGAACCTATTTTTCATGGAGTTACAAAAATGTCCACTCAGCTGGACACCATGCATTTAATTTTTGAAGCAAAAAAAACATGTATTTAAAACCCATCATCAGAAAGTGATATACTGTGTGAAAACTATGAAATAAAAACATTTTTCTTGCAGCTAATCTGATGTTTTCTCACATTTTCACATACTCTAATACTAGTTATTACTAACTTCATGCAAATAATATGCAAAAAAAAAATCCTTTTTGATAAAGAAAACTGTTAATTACAGTCTAATAACAATTGACAATTGATTTAACACATGTTACTGCAGATCAGGTTGATCAAGAACAGCAAAGTTACAGTAATGGTATGAAATGCACTGCATGGGATGATGCATAAGCATCCACTGTGTTGGCTGATATGGAACTAAAACAACAACAAACCCATGAATATACAAGAGAATAGTTGGAGAATAACTGTCCACTGTAGTGACCAGAATGCATGAAAGGGTTAATGTCTTTGCTAAGTTCATTTTTTGTTGATCCATGGTTCAGACTAAACTTTGGCACTTCTGACCTTGTTTGGATGATTCCAAACAGATCTTTAGTGCAGCTATTGACAACACAAGCCAAACCCAAAAAAGGAGGAGATATGTGGTTTTACTGTGGCTGTTTCTGTCTAAAACCAAGCTAAACTAACAGAGCTATGATGTAAAATATCAGCTGACGTAGCACGTGAACATTATAAGACAGTGTTATTTTGACCGACTGTTAAGATAACCGGTCTGAAGAAGAAAAACTGGATGATCCCATTATAGAGATGCGTGGAAAAGTGTGCTTTATATTTATTTAGTGTTGATTTGTTGGTGGTTTGGTAGTCCTAGTGTGTTGTGGTATGTACCTCTGATGTGAATATTATCCAATATCAATACTACACAGAAGCTCTTTATAGTTGTTCAGTTTTGACCTTTTTTAAATATATTTGTTCACATTTGTTATTTATTTTAAGCTCTGCACCTTCAATGAGCAGCAGCAGCAGCACATTTCTGTCTATAGAGATTTATGGTGATCATGTGGTGTATCTTAACCATATAATATTTGAGGTACCACATGAATAATTCAGTTTGATATATATCCTAATAACCTTCAAACATTCCGATCTGAATGTTAGACAATACATAGATGTGTTTTGGTTGGATGGCATGAAAGCAAATATGGTTTGAATGACAAAACAAACACAATGAGCCTTTTTATTGCAGACATTTTGACAAGTTGTAGGAGGAAGAATATGGATAATGATAATAATGCACTCATGTCATAATAAACCATGAGAGTGAAACAGTCTCTGATGATTTACACCAGTATTTCATCTACTGTGAAGTCGACAGTTGGCTTCTGGACACGACAGAGTATTGTATGAAAACATCTCCTAAATAAAAGGCAAAAATAAGAATCTGAATCACTTGTACATAAAACCAACATTTATGTCTTCGCAAAGAGTCAAACCTTAAAATAAAATCAACAAACTAACATCTTTGTGTCGCTGTGTTTCTTGACCACTGCAGGAAAAGCTATGACCTTGTCCAACTCCATTCTACTCTGTATTGTTGAATAATCTCTCACTTGGACGTGTATCTGAAGGGAAGGTCACAGTGGATATTTTAATGCTGGAGCGGAGCCCGAGCTCGACTGCAGCGTCCTGGCTACTGGGGTGAGTCGCCACATGTAGCCTGGTGTTCGTCCAGATTATCCTTCTTCTGTGAAAGACTGGAGACATCGTCCAAAAATCTCCTCTGACTGCTCTGGAGTCAGGGATGAAATGGTCCAACACTCACCCAAATTAAACTTAGAGTACAATTCTGGCAACATCCACGAAGAGATTAGCTCAAGAAAAGAAATATAACTAAGACTATATTCACACTGTCAGCCGTAGTCCTCAGATCTGTTTTCACATGGGTTTGTTTTTTTGTTTGTTAACACTCTAGCAGCAAAACTGTTGGTTAAATTTATACCAAATTTGGTTTATAGATTTCTAGTGACCCAGCATAGATCTCATTATATTCTGGGAAAAGTAGATGAAAGTTCACATTTTTCATGAATTTCTAAAATCTGCCCCCCCCCATTTACTTATAATGGGCGAATTTTTAAATGTCTGTAGCAGCAAAAGTATTGGGTGAATTCATACCAAATTTGGTTTATAGATTACCAGTGACCCAGAATAGATCTCATTACATTTTAATAAAGGTAAGAATTTTTTATGAATTTTTTAAAATCCCCCCCCCCCCCCCCCCCATTTACTTATAATGGGTGAAATTTTAAATATCTGTAGCAGCAAAAGTATTGGGTGAATTCATACCAAATTTGGTTTATAGATTGCCAGTGACCCAGAATAGATCTCATTATATTTTGGGAAAAGTAGGTAAAAGTTCAATTTTTTAATGAATTTTTAAAAATCTTTTTTATTTTCCTCATTTACTTATAATGGGCAAATTTTTAAATGTCTGTAGCAGCAAAAGTGTTGGGTGAATTCATACCACATTTGGTTTATAGATTTCTAGTGACCCAGAATAGATCTCATTACATTTTGGGAAAAGTAGATAAAAGTTTAATTTTTTAATGAATTTTTTTTTTTTTTTTTTTTCCCCCATTTACTTATAATGGGCGAAATTTTAAATGTCTGTAGCAGCAAAAGTGTTGGGTGAATTCATACTAAATTTGGTTTATAGATTTCTAGTGACCCAGAATAGCTCTCATTATATTTTGGGAAAAGTAGATAAAAGTTCAAATTTTTTTATGAATTTTTTAAATCTTTATTTTCCCCATTTACTTATAATGGGTGAAATTTTAAATGTCTGTAGCAGCAAAAGTATTGGGTGAATTCATACCAAATTTGGTTTATTGATTGCCAGTGACCCAGAATAGATCTCATTATATTTTGGGAAAAGTAGATGAAAGTTCAAATTTTTATGAATATTTAAAATCCCCCCCCATTTACTTATAATGGGTGAAATTTTAAATGTCTGTAGCAGCAAAACTATTGGTTGAATTTATAGTAAATTGACACAGAATAGATCTCATTATATTTTGGGAACAGTAGGTCAAAGTTCCAATTTTTTTATGAATTTTTAAAAATCTTCCTATTTACTTATAATGGGTAAAATATGTGTGAGGGGTGGGGTTTGTTGTTCCTTGCACCACGTGTTTTTTTTTTTGTCTTTTTTTTATGTGACTCAGGTGTTGAACAGAGACACATACACAAAAGCAGTAGAGTTAGAAGAGTTTAGATGATTTCCCTCAGTAAAAGTATGAATACTCACAGTGAAAATACTCCACAATGAGCACAAGTTATGCATTGAAAACCTAACTTTTAAGCTAAAATATGTAAGTATTATCAATATTCATTTTGTTTTACAATTATATGTGGTGTTTTTGATTAATTTTACTCATGTGCTTGGTACATTTGAACTCAGTGGCACACCATGTATTTCACACCGAGGCCTTCAGTGGTGTTCTACATGACTTAATCCACCTTTTAATATCAATACTATACCTTTGATACTATACAACCAATGCAATATAACAGGGTGTTCATCACAGACAGAACGAATGTCATTACTAAAGCAAGAAACCCAATGGACACAACTCAGCTGGTCTCCTTTAACTATAAGCACAACTGTACCATGTATATAGTCTCAAGCAAAACAATCAATATTTACCCTGATCCCTGAAGGGAAGGCAAGGGGTATTTGTATTTGGTTCAGTTTGTTTGTTTGTTTGTTAACACTCGTGCAGCAAAACTATTGGTTGAATTCATACCAAATTGGGTTAACAGATTGTCAGTGAACCAGAAAAGATGTGGTTACATTTTGGGAAAAGTAGGTCAAAGTAAAAATTTTTTGGTGAATTTTTAAAATGTTTTTGTCTCCCATTTACTTGTAATGGGGAAAATTCCACATGCCTATAAAAACATAAATTTTGTGTCAGTTTTACTTTGGCATAAACATAGTGGCAATTGATATGGTGACATCGCCACATGCGTAGACATGATGACATCAGCTGGATCGATGCTAAAATAAGCTACAATATGAGCAAGGGGCAGGGTTTGTTGTGCCTGGCACCACTTGTTACTAATGAAATGACAAAAAGATGAAAATGCTATTATAATGACCAAAACAACTGCTTGTTTGTACACTAAATCCATCTCCCTTTCTTCCCTGAGAAAGAATTCAATTATCTTTGCATTTCAGTTCCAACAGTAAGTCCTTATAGATAGATATCTTTAATCATGGGCTATGAGCACCTGAGCATGAGTACAATCATACCTTAGCTGCTACAAGGAGATCCAGAAATTGCAGGGATCAAAATAACATTTTCTGTAAAACCTTCCACACAAGATGAAGGAGATGATCAGATGTAGAAGTGAATTTATCGTGTAAACAGTACATAGT